>NW_020960746.1:0-7848 GCF_003031625.1 Empidonax traillii | reverse complement strand
TTGTTATTTTTTTTCCTACTTTCGAATTACATCCCCGGTTTAGCTCCCAATACCTGGGAAGTGTTTCTGCTGAGTTCATTCTCATGTTTGAAAGAGCACGTGGCCAAGTAATGCATTTGAGTAAAATTTGAGAGGAAAGTTAAGGAATTTGCTGGTTTTTCTGATGTCCATGTCAGTGGAGCACTTTCTGAGAGCACATCTCTCGTGCCAAGTGGTGATACCCCAGCAAAGTGCCTGTGGTGGGACAGTGCTTCATGCAGGGACTTCCAAGCAGACTCAAGCACATCCTCACTTCTCTTTCAAGCAGCTTTTCATAAATTGTCATGAATGGAACACTTTCAGTGAACTTAATGTTTGATCTTAACGTTTAAATGACATTAACTTGTCCTTTAAACCAAACCAAACCAGTAATAGTCAGTATGATGACTGTTCCACCCAAGTTTTGCTATGAATAGTTGCTGAAGTGCTATAACTGAGTGAACATGAAACAAATGAGATACAAGATTAGTAAGAGAGCCAAAGTCTAGGAAATTTGGTTTTCCTAACAGGGAGTGATCACACTATGAAACAACTGACGAGTTACTGTGATAGCAGGTTGGTGTTACCTGATGAGTTATGGCCATGCTTTCTTAAATTAGATGCCAACCTAAATATATAAAATAAGCCTTTTGGTTTGTTTCATCTTTAACTGTGTTTATTCCATTTAAAATAATTATTCATGCTTCCAAAGGAAAGTGGGAAGCTGTTATGTGGTAGCTGAAGAATCTCCCTATATCTCAGGAAGTCCTGTCTTGCAACATTTATTGTCGGGGTCTGACTTCTCTAAAACGTGTGGAAAAAAATAATTAGAGTTGTCATCTTGTCCTCTTAAACCAAATAGGAAAGAAAGAGGATGCCTTCAGAAATATTATACTGGACATTTAAAAGAATCACTTTGAAATCTTGCTGAAGATGAGTAAATAGTCTATGCCTTTAAGCTGGGAGCACAACAGAGGTGTGGTTGAGGTTAAATATGCCTTTTAGATTAAAGAAAGAGAGGTAAAGAAGTGCGAAATCAGTGGGTTAAAAGTGAAAAAGCGTGTCTGTAATCTCACCTGCCAGCAGCAAGGACAAGTATCCGAGGTGTGTTGGGAAGTTGTTCATATTTTAGCAGCGTTCTGCAGCAGAGGAAAATATTGAGAGGAAGAATGTGCTTTAGATCTTTCTGTATGTCTTTTATAACTTTGTGGGAGGGAAACTTAAAGAAAAGAGTAGCTTCTCTCAGGTAAAACATTAAGTTTGTAATGACAACCATTGTTTTTATACACAAGTGCATGTATTTAAAAGCAAACACCGTATTCAATATCAAGGTTCCAAGCACGGTCTCATCCTCAGTTGCTTCAAGTAATTCTAAAGTGTTATTTAGTTCAACATGTAATGGTTGGTCATCTTTCCTGCTAATTTTTAGCTGTTTAACTTCGTGCCAAGAGATTTCGCCAGTGTTTGGATGATCAAGGCTGTGATGATGTTGTTTTGCTTTTGCCTAAAACTACAGCGATAATTCCCTGAAATGCTGGAGGTGTGGGGTATTTTTGACCTGGGTGTGTTTTTATCTGGAAGTTTAGGGTATTTTTGACCTGGGTATGTTTTTGTATTTTCCCCTTGAAGATCTACCCAAGTGTATTTAGGTAATAAACATTGTTTAGTTCAGATGTTCAAGAGTTCATCATCAAAACGTTCTGAAGAGTCTTGCAGAGAATTTCCACGTTCTCTCTGGGAAGTCGAGCCAGAAGAATTTGTGTATGACTGAGTGGTGTAAAGGCTGTGACCTCCTAAGAGAAAGGGGGGAAATATAGCATAGGTCAGGAGAAGAGTGAAAAATGGAGATTAAGCACTGACTCTAAGAAACTGCTGTGACTTGGGGATGGGACTTGGAAAGGAAACTCCTCAGGGAAGATAAGTTCTGTCCATGGAAGGAATTTGAGAGTAGCTGTGTAAAGCCAGTGCAAGGGGCTCTAGAGCTGTTGAAGCTGAGAAATGACCTTTAGTCCTGGGGATCAGGAGCAGAAGGAGTCAGTGGGAGGGTTGGTGTGGGCTGGACTTGGCTCTTCCTCCTCATCAGTGCTGTCATGAGTCACAGTGCCTTGTGTCAGTTAAGAGTTCCTGTCACTGCTCTTCCATCCTTCCATCCTGGTTTTCCTTCTGGCCTCCTTCTTCTTTTTCTGTTTTTTTTTTCTAGCTTCTCTTTTACCAATCTGTCACCCACTCAAGAGAAGAAAATACTTACAAAGACCTGCTTGAAATCTGCTATTCCTCACACACACCGATGTTCCAAGTGTTTCTTAGCTGTACTTTAACCTGTTCAGTTTTATTCAGAGATCCACAATCCATTTTTAATATGCTGGTTTAGCTATGAGGACACTCTTTGTGAAAAGCTTTGTTCCTCTCCTCTTTGTCTGTAGTCTAAGATAATTGAAATACAGTCTGTTCTTGCAAGGAGGCCAAATGAGCACGCTAGTAGAAGCTCTAAATTTTTCATGTCATCAGCAACAAGCTGCATAAATTTCATTTAATAAATTAATCTAGGATGCATAAACGTTTCCTTTGAACCATCCTAACACACAGATGAATGCCTTTTGTGCAGGATATCTGAGGAATAGTTTCTTCAATCAACATCAACTTTTCACTTTATAGCTAAAACTCACAAATGGGAGAAGGAGATGAATTTAACCTCCAAGTGAAGAGTGGGTGGAAAACTTCTCATGGTACCGTTGCTGTTTACAGACTTGTTAACTAGACAGATGGGTATTGGCACAGTCTCCTTCAGGCATCTAACTTTGTGATTCAGAGTTAAAAGCCTGAGCTCCCTGTATAGTCAACAGAATCAACTTGGAGGGGAGGAGGGAGAGGGGAGCCGATTCCAGGAACACAAACGGGTGCCTGCAGTAAATAGCGAGCGAGGCGGCCAGCGGCTCTGAAGTCGCTTCTCAGTGTTCAAAGAAGGTCCTTGGATAAACTCTGAATCCCTAAACAAAGGCTGTGTACAGTAAATTCTGTAGCAGAGCCTGCTACAAAGAGGCCCTTGCAGTGACTCAGGGCCTGTTGGTTTGTAAGGAGCGTCCCTGTTTGTTCGGGGATGGGACCTCCTCGTGGTGATGCTGGTGCCAAGTGGGATTTAATCACAGGGATGCAGCTTCATTTCCAGTACATTGTGGCCTTACAGGGAGACTGGAGAGGGGTTTTTTTGCAAGGACATATAATGGCAGGACAAGGAGGAATGACTTTAAGCTGAAGGGAGGGTGGATTTAGATTAGATACTAAGAGGAAATTTTTTTACTATAAGAATGGTGAGGCCCTGACACAGGTTGCCCCGAAAAGCTGTGGCTACCCCATCCCTGGAAGTGTCCAAGGCCAGGTTGGATGGGGTTTAGAGCAACCTGGGCTGGTGGGAGGTGTCCCTGCCCATGGCAGGGAGTTGGAACGAGATGAGCTTGAAAGGTCCCTTCCAACCCAAACCCACTCTATGATTCCTTGATTTTATAAAAAATTAGCTTGTACCAGGAAGATTGGGAAGATAGGATTGAGATGGTATTTGTGTTGCCCATACTTTAAAAATATTAGGATTCTTAGAGGCCTTTGTAGGGAAAAATGTACAGATCAGGTATGTAATTTTATATAAATAGTCAGACCACTCAAGTGTATTGTTGTAAGATAAATCAAATTGCAGCCTAGGCAAAGACCAGCTTGTTTCTTAGTTTGCAGTTGAAGTAGAATTATTAGGGGTTGATGGAAAGGTGTAAGTAAAACAGGAAGCCCAGGCGTGCCAGTTAAATTATTGCAGCCTCCAATGAAATAGAAAGTCAATGCCTTTGCTCTGCATGTGCATTACCCCACGTGCAGTTGCTGCTTCAGTGGCAATGTGTGGTTCTACACAGATTATTTTTCACTGCCCCGTGTGCCCTTGGCTTGTTATAACCCTTATATCTTGGGAGTACTTTGTGTTCCAAATTACAGGAAAAATCTGGAGAACCCTGTGTACATTTTAAGTCCGTTTAATTTACCTGTTCCAAAGGAGTTCTGGTAAAAAGAGTTGTGGTTTCCTCCCTTGCCTTGCAGTGAAGATTCCTCTTTTCTGCCCAAAGTTATGCTAAGGCAGAGCCCAGCATGATTACTACTCGCTCCTCCAGCCTGCTAGATCAGATTACTTTTAGAAGGAGTATTTGTGGAGATGGATAATCCCCATATCCTCACGAAACATGCACGTTTATTTATAGGCTTAGGAGCCAGAAAATGCCTGATTTTTCTGGAGTTGTTATTTGGGGACAGGTCATGGCCGGTTTTGAGCAGGGTAGTGATGGAGACACCTGATTTATAAACACTCTAAACTGCTTTTAAGATAGAAATACTGCAAATACATGTGCTGTAGGCCTCCTGCAGAGTGAGTTTAGCTCAGTTCTTTGCCATGACATGTGTAATACCTTGGTGGCTTCTCCAGCCCTCAGAAGTTCAGCCTTGCCAAAACAGTGCTTGTAAAACCATCCTGCCATGCAAAACTCTGTTTTATATAGGTGTTACTTAAAATATTTCTGGAATTGCGGACATAAATTTACATGAATTTTCATACTTTGGTGTCAAATATTTATTGTAGCAGTTACATTTTTCAAAGGGGTAGTGAGCTAACTAATTTCCTCTCCCTCCTTTGGGGACTCTAAAAGGAATTTCAAAGGCGTACTTGTTCTTGAGAACAAGTTGAAATTGTTCTAAAATTGAAAAACCTAAACTTAGTGTGTGATGTAAAAGCAAAAACTGGAGAGTGGAAGGTCTTTCTATATTAGGGACTTTTAAAAAGGTATTTGCTGACGTTGATTATATGAAAAGTATTTGGCATCTGAAAATATCTCCTGCAGTCAGCAGGCTGTTTATGGTTGGCCTTTGTTCTTCAGATGTGCTAAGAGCGTTTCACTTTGGGTCTTTGGATTGTCTCTTGTTTTAGCAGCTTGTCCTGAAGCACCTCCCCATTGAGTGCAGTTCATCAGCTGGGGTTGTCAGTGCCCTGGGCATGAACCACGTTGCCAAATTTGTTTGGCATCTTGTCTGTGTGTGTGAGGGAATAACAAGAGACTGTCACAGTTCCTGGATTAATCTTTTTTAGCTTTTGTTAAGAATTTTGTTTTCTTTTTAAAATTCTTTTCTATGCAAGGGCAAGGAAATACTGTTAGATTTCAGTTAAAAGCTGAATTTAAAAGAAATTGTGTGATTCAAAGCTAAGTTTAAAATAAACAGTGTCATTTTGACGGTAACTTACTAAATCAACTGCTGGCCATTGCCTTGAACATGATTTTATCACACAGGTGTGGAAAGAACAAAAATATGAAGAATTGACATGAGATCATAATTTCGAATACTTGTTACTTGATAACAACCATTTTCCATGGTAAGAAAAAGCTGTGTCAGGTCAGACAGTCCTGCTTGGTTTTGTGTCCAGGCCATGGCTGGAGACAGGAGCAGATGCACAGAGGAGGGAAGGAGAGATTTTCATCTTTGGGGAGGACAAGATGAGGAAACATCCAAGGCACAATGGATGCGATGTGATTATGGTAATGGGGCACACACGATTATTTAATGAATGTTTCTTTTCAGCATCGCTCCCTAATTCCCATTGTGAATCCCGTGTTGCTTGTCTGGCTGAAGCGTGTGGGACCTGCAAGTGTCTGTCTTCTGGACACTCAGACACTGGGTGGGAGCAGACGTTTTAATGTGATCTGATGAAGCGCTCAGCATCAAGGGGTACACGCGGAAAGATCTCAACACGATACAACTTTTAAAGGAGGTGGTTTTGTTATATCATTCATGAAGGCGTTCTCACCTCAAAGAGAAGGCAGAATCCATCTGCTTTATGAAGAATTAATACAGTTTTCTTGCAGCTTCCTGTGATGAAGAAGTCCTGTTGTGGCTGAAAAGCAGGATGGATTTTCTTTTTTCCCTTTTGCTGATATACACTAAATTTTTCCCTTTAAAAAAAACAACCCAAAGGCAATACAAGAATGGGAGAGGAAGGGGTGGAAGAGAAGCCGTGGTGCTTGGCAGCAGTTCTGAGGAGAGCAGGAGCTTCAGGGAGGGCTCACCAGTGCAGTCGAGTGGCTCAGTTATTTCATGTTATTTGTACAGGAAAGCAGGTTTTTGCTGGTTCTGAATGTGAAGTCCTTCATTAGGGAAGATGGATTTGGAGGTCTTTGAGGGATGAAAATGCTGTGGTCCTTATCCTTTTTCTCCTTTCCTGTCTCTCCACCTCTGCTCCCTACCAGAAACTTTTTTAAAAAATCAAAGAAACAAAACAAAACAAATCAAACTGGGGGGAATAGTTTTATTGAAGTGGGGAGGTGGATTTTTTTACTTCAACAAATTTGCCTGTGGTAAAACACCTCCCCTCATGGTGCCGTCCTTTCTCTTCCCACATAGCACCTAGGGGGGACACCCCTCCTGCATACAGAAGGACCTGTCCCTTTTGCTCATTCAACCACTTCAATTCCAAAATGTTGTGTCTTTAATATAAATTCTATAAGTGAAGAGATTACTTAGTGAAACTGTTTACTTTGGTCAGTGTGGTAGACACGTGTAACTGGTTGGAGAAGCAGGATCTGTCTCCTGCCCTCTCTGGGTCACATTCCCTGCCTTCTGTTAAAAAGGTGAAAACCTCAATAATTGAAGTTCCCCTCAGCAAACTTCCTTATCCCAAACCTACATGGCACAACCAGCTGAAAACCCAGTAATTAAGAAAATAAAATGTATGAAGAAAAAGGCCTCTCCTCTTGACACGATTGCTTTTTAATTGGGCCTGTTCTATGAAAAAAAAACACTAAATGCTTTTCCCCTAAATCAAGAAAAGGCTTTACAGTTATTTTAGGGAGCAACAGTTCTTTCTCTTGGGCACACCAAGGCCACCGCCAGCATCCCAAAGAAATCAGTTTTTTAGAGAAACCTTGGGCAAAAGCCTGGCGTAGAGAACTTTGTTGAAGATCCCAGGCCTGATATGTACAGTGTGCGTCCTCCTGGGGGGTTAAACCCCATGGGGGCTTCAGACATGTCTTAATGAGCTCTTTAGTGTTATTAAATAATGTAGATATGTAAAACCGTGAAATATTGCATCTGTTCTCCTCGCTCCGTTTTCGGGAGGACGCTCCCGGCCGCAGCACGGATGACGCGTGTTCCTTTTAGACTTAAGATATGCTGATCAGCATTTTGAAAAGATGCCTCTTTTATTTTAATTTATTTTAACTTCGAGTTTTCACCCCGGAAGCCAGGAGAAGAGCTGATATCATTCCAGAATTGACTGCTACAGCTTTAAGATAAGGTGCCGGGCGCTCTCGGCGCACACACAGCGGCTCCTCCCGTTCGCTCCTCTTTTTCCCCCATTCTCATGCTGAAAATACCATATTCGCCATACGAGATTTTTTTTTATTATTATTTCTTTTTATTCCTTTTTTTTTCCCCCCCTTACATCCCTCCCCCCCCACACACCACCCCTTCCCCTCCTCCTTCCTTCTCCGAAATCCACCAAAACTGAAGAAAAATCCAAGTGACTGTTCTTAGCAGCTGTGTGGCCCGGAGTTCAGTGGGGAAGCGGCTTCCTGCCGTCCCTATTCATCACCTGCTTCAAAGGCGGGCTGGCCGCTCCAGTGTGCAGGCCAGGTAGGGTGCCATTGTGCGCAGGCGGGAGGATTAGTATCAAAGCTGCGGCAACCAGGCCCTTGGTCTCGGGCTGCCATTCAGGCAAGCGGGGAGAGGCAAAGAGTGGCCAAGGTCACAGCATCCAGTGTGGTGCGGACTGGGAACGGATCCTGAGAATAGAGGGCTTCTTATGAAATCGTG
>NW_020960745.1:9686-14355 GCF_003031625.1 Empidonax traillii | reverse complement strand
CCCAGGCTAGCAGGGACTTGGGGTCTTGGAGGGCTGTGGGTTTCTCAGGTTCACGGTGCAAGTTGGGAGGTGTCTGTGAATAGAGGAGGTGCAAGCAGGGGGTCACGGCTGGTTGGGGTGCAGGGAGCTGCTGGCAGGACAAGGACAAGGGGGGCTCCGACTGAGGGGGGCAGGGGGCTGTGGGCACAGGGGGTGGGTGTCGGGGTCCATGGGTTGGGGGGCACAGCACTCCCTCTTTCCCCACAGGGCTGGTAGGTTCTATGCAGGTTGGGGTAGGGGGTCCATGGGTGAGGGAGGGTCTGTGAGACAGGTGTGGGGTCTGTGGGGCAGGGGCACAGGACTGACCCGTGTTTCCCTGCAGGGCTGGTGGGTTCTACACGGCACAGGTCTGGCCTGGGCTGCGCCTCGTCTCCCTCAACATGAACTTCTGCTCCCAGGCCAACTTCTGGCTCCTCATCAACGCCACTGACCCCGCAGGGCAGCTCCAGTGGCTCATGGGGGTCCTGGCCGATGCTGAGCGTGATGGGGAGAAGGTGAGGGGGGAATTCTGGGGGAAGATTGGGGGGTCTTGAGGGTCCTGGGCACCCCCAAGCCCTGGCTCCCTGCCCCCAGGTGCATATCATCGGGCACATCCCCCCAGCCCACTGCCTGCGCAGCTGGAGTTGGAACTACTATCGCATCGTCAGCAGGTCAGTGCCCACACATACCCCTGGCCCAGACCTCCCACTGAGTACCAGACCCCCACTCTGTGCCACACACCCCCAGCCTGGACCCCTGGCCCTGACCCCCACCCTGTGCCAGACCCCTGCCCTTGTGCCTCACTCCTCGTGCCAGACCCCTACACTGCACCCTGGACTGCAGCCACGTGCTGAACCCCTGCCCTGCACACCAGACTCCTGCCTCACATCCTGGATGCCTACCCCAGACCCTCACCCCATTCCCTGGACCTCCACTCCATGAGTCAGACCCCTCCCCACTTGCCCTAGACCCCCATCCCATGTACCAAAGGCCCAAAGGCCCCTCCCCACATGCCAGAGCCCCACCTCATGTATCCTGGACCCGCATTCCACACACTGGACCCCCTAGGGGTGGTATCAGCATGGGAGTGGGGCAGGGGGTGGTGCTGCAGCACCCAGGGTTGGGACCCTGAAGCTGCCTGTGCCAGGCAGAGCCATGACAGGGGGTCTGTGAGCAGCCAGGCCTGGCTCGGGTTGGGGGCTCAGGGCAGGGTGTGGATCTGGATGCTGGCCCACCTCTTGCCACCGTGGCAGGTTCGAGGGCACCATCGCGGCACAGTTCTTCGGGCACACGCACCTGGACGAGTTTGAGCTGTTCTACGATGAGGAGACGCTGTCACGCCCCGTCTCCATCGCCTTTGTGGCACCGAGCGTCACCACCTACATCAACCTCAATCCCGGTGCGCCCCAATCCCGCCGTGGGTCCCCCCACCCCCAGCCCCTGGCGCTGACGGTCCCTCCCCCGCAGGGTACCGTGTGTACGAGGTGGCCGCTTCCTACCCCGGGAGCTCCCACGCGGTGCTGGACCACGAGACCTTCATCCTGAACCTGACGGAGGCCAACGCGGCCCCCCCGGGGACGCCCCCGCGCTGGCAGCGGCTCTACAGGGCGCGCGAGGCCTACGGGCTGCCCACGGCCTTCCCGGCCGACTGGGACCTGCTGGTGCGGCGGCTGCAGGACGACGAGCGACTCTTCCAGCGCTTCTGGTTCCATCTGCACAAGGGGCACCCACCCCGCGAGCCCTGCGGGGGCCCCTGCAAGGCTGCCCTGCTCTGCGCCCTGCGCTCCGGCCGTGCCGCCGACCCTGCGCTCTGCCGGCCCCTGCGCCCGGCTCTGCCCTTCCCACGCATCCAGGAGCTCTGGCGACAGCGGCAGCTCTGCTGACGTGGTAACCCTGGGAGCGGGACTGGGACACGCTTACACTAGGAGTGGGGTTGGAGTGAGCACATGGTTGCACTGGGAGCGGGGCCGGGAGTAGGGTCGGCACACAGCCATGCCAGGACTGGGTTCGGGACTGGCACACAGGGTCTCACATCTCACCAGATGGACAATAAAGGCACAATGGACCCCATCACCCCTCCTCATCCTCATCCATCAGAACTGGGATTGGAATCAGGATGAGCACATAGTCCTCTTGTTCCCATCACCCAGCCAATACAGGTGTGATGGACCCTATTGCCCTTCATCTTCCTCATCCCAATCGTCACCCCACAACACCCTAGGGAGTACCAAACCAGGAATAACAGAACCCTCATCCCTTCTCTTTCTCCTCCTCCCTGCATGAGGCCGAAGGCAGAGCCAAGCCGGGCTGGTGGAATGGGTTTATTAATTAATGATTTAGTACAACACAGACCCTCGTTACGCCGCATGCATTGGGGACCGTGGAGGGTTTGTAACCCACTGTGGGGGCAGCAGGGGTGGGGCAGGACCCCCGACCCAACACCGCGGGGAACTCTGTGCCCTGGTGCGTTGGGTTGGCCATCCTGCCCCCCCGCCCCGCCTCACACCCCTCGTGCCCTCGCCCCCATCACGGGGTCTGTGCCCCTCCCCGCCGCGGTTTGAGGGTCCCCAGGAGGGTCTGCACCCCCCGGCGCACGGAGGAGCCCACCCGCCGCGCCACCGAGTCGGCCGGGGGGGCGGGCAGGCAGGAGCTGGAGGCCTGGGGCCGCGCATCCAGGCACTTCTGGTAGCGGAGCTGCGGGGAAGGGGGGTCAGCACGGGGAAGGGGGGCTCGGGGGTCCCACTCACCCTGCAGGGGGCCTTCAGCAGGGGCACAGGGAACTGGGGGCTCGGGGTCCCACTCACCACGCAGGCAGCCTGCAGCGCCTCGCTGAGCCCCGCGGCGTTGGGCTCACACCACACCATGTGGCAGCGGAAGGTGCCGGGCGCGCTGGCCATGATGAAGGCGAAGGCGCGGACGTCGCGTCCCACCCCCATGAAGGACAGGAACCGCACGCGGCACTCGCACAGCACTGCCTCCGTCTGGGGGACAAGCAGAGGGGTCAGCGCAGCCCCCTGGCTGGGAGGGGATCCCCGGGGTCACCTGGGATGTGGTGGGGGAGACGCACTGTGGCCCCCTGGTATGGGGAGGGATCCCTGCAGCCCCCCGGCATGGAATGGGGTCACTGAGGCCCCCAGAGCAGGAGAGCATTACCAGTGTGGGTGGGGGTCACCAGTGTGGGTAGGGGTCACTGCAGCTTCCCAGAGTGGGATGGGGTTATCACAGTGGGGTGAGGGTCACCATAGTCCTCAGAGTGGGAGGGGGTCACCACAGCCCTCCAGGGCAGGAAGGGGGTCACTGCAGCCCCTCGGAGTGGAGAGAGGTCACTGGTGGCAGTCTCACGTGGGCACACACCTGGCGGTGGGCGATGGTGAGGGTGGCAGGGGCCACACTGACCACAACAGGGGTGGGTGCAGGGGGCTCCCCGGAGCCGGGGGCCAGCGCCGCCTCCAGCGCCGCGTTGATCACATCCATGCCTGGGGGACACAGAGGCGTCAGGGCAGCCCTGGAGGTGCCCCCACCCCACAGCAACCCCAGAGGCTGGGGGAGCTCCCTCGAGCCCCCCACTCACCCACGGGCTTGGCAACGGGGACGCAGCCCAGGTAACACACCGGGAAGCGCTGAACCGCCTCACTCTTGGGGGCCGGGAACTCCACTGTGGGGGGGCAGGCCAGACCTGTACAGAACCCCCCAAAACACCCCAGAGCCCCCCCACCCCTTAGTGCTCACCGAGCACACCCCAACACCCCCCAGCTGCACCGCTTTGCTCCTGGGGATTAGGAACTCCACTGGCGGGGCACCGTCAGGAGCCCTCAAAGCCTCCCTGAACCCCTCAACACCCACCCTCTACCCAGCTGCCCCCCACCCCATGCAGCCTCTGGACACAGGAGCCCCCTGCCCTGGACCCCCCAGTGCCACCCCACAAGCCCTCCTCCAACCCTTTCCCCCCACCCCCCTGCCAGACCCCCAGTCCCCTCTGCGGTATCCCCCAGCTCTTCCCTGCTCCTTCCCATCCCCGGCAGGGGGGTCCCCCATGCTCCCTACCCTGCAGCGGGGGCTCCCCCAGCCGGGGGTGGTCTGTGCCCAGCCCGTTGGCTGCTGCTCGGGCGCTTCGCCGCTCCTCCGTCAGCTGGGGGACAGGGGGCACAAACCCCCCCAGTGTCACACCACAGGCACCCTGGGACCCCCGTGGTGACCCACGGCCCCCCAGACATCACACCACGGCCTCTCTGGATGTCACACCGTGGGGACCCCCAGGGACCATCTGGTTGTTCTGTGGGGACCCCGGGGGGAGAAGGGCTCACCCTGGGGACTGGCTGGGGGAGCCTGGGGAACCCCGGAGGTCTCACCTACACACAGACCTGGTGCACGCTGGGGAAGGAGGGTTTGGGGGTGTCACCTGGACACAGACATGGTGCAGGCCAGAAGAGGTCCCAGGGGGAAATGAGGGGGTGTCTCACCTGGTGCAGCCAGGCAGGGAGGTCCTGGGGGGGTTGGGGGGTCCCAGGGCTCTCACCTGGGCGCAGACCCGGTGCAGCCCGGTGGCAATGGTGCTGGCTGGCCCCTCGCAGCGGAACACGTGGCACTTCAGCACCTGTGTCAGGGGGTCCCGGGCCACGTATGCAAAGTCCCTGGAGGAAGGGGGGTGCTC
>NW_020960745.1:4782-7849 GCF_003031625.1 Empidonax traillii | reverse complement strand
GTCCCCCGTGCCCCCACCTGCTGCCATGCCGCCCCACACCCCGCACACAGGTACCCCCGTGTCCCCCGTGCCCCCACCTGCTGCCATGCCGCCCCACGCCCCACACACGGATGCCGCCCACGGGCTGTGCGTGCAGCAGCGCCCGGTCCCGGGGGTCCACGAGCTTCAGCGTGCGGCCCTCGAGCAGCAGCAGTGCCCGCGCCTGGGGGCACAGGGTCAGGGGCTCACTCAGCCACCCCGGGCACCGGGGCGGCAGGGAGGGGGGTCAGGGAGGGCTGGGGGCACTCACCTCCCCCCAGGTGCCGGGGGGGCCGTCACGGGGCCCCGAGAGCTGCCGGATGCAGGCGCTGACGGTGCCGCTGCTGCGGCCAGGCCCCAGCTCCTCCTCCCGCAGCTGCACCCAGCCCAGGGAGCGCACTGGCAGGCCCTGGGGGCAACGGGGGTCATGGGGGGTGTGGGGCTGGGGGACAGAGGGGCAGGGGGCAGCGTGGGGCAGCCCCAGGCCCCAATAGAGACCCATCCCCCCTCCCTGTGTAGTCTCCAGCCCTGGGGCAGGGTGGACTCATAGTATGGCACAGATGAGAGGCCCCTCCTATGGGCATGACAGACTGGGGCAGCCCTGAGGAGGGTCCCTCAGCCCCACAACAGTGGGCCAGACCCCACAGGGGTGGGGAAGGGGCCCTGTGGGTTGGGGGATCAGGGACCAGCCCTACCTTGGAGTTCAGCGCGTCCTCCTCGCCCAGGGCCATGCTGCGAGGGGAGGTGGTCAGAAGCTTCACCCAGAGACTCTGGGACACCCAACTCCTGCCACCTAAACCCTGGGAGCCCCCCCACCCCCCTCTCCACCCCCCTCCCCACCCAACCACTGCTTCCTGAAACCTGGGGCCCCCCCACCCCACGACCCCTGCCCCCCATACTCTGGTCCCTTGCCCTACACCTAGATCCCTGCCTCCCATGACTCTGAACTCCCCACACCTGGACCCCTGTCCCCTGTGACCTTGGAACCCCCCCACCCGGATCCCTGCCCCCAGACCCTGGCTCCCAGCCCACACCAGACTTCCCTCTCCCCATGCTGCTTGTGCCCTGAGGTCCCACCTCCCCATGAGGCCCAGGCACAGCCCCCTGCACCCCACAGCCCCTGTGTCCCTCCAGTGCCCCCGCACCCCTCTCCTGGCGATCCTGGGCCTGGCGATGGGGTCTCTGCATCTGACGCTCCCGGCTCCTCATCTTCCTCCTCCTCCTCCTCCTCCTCAGCCGTGGGGTCCTGGGGGGCAGGGGGGGGCTCTGTGGGGCTGGGGGGGCACTGATGCCTCTTCCCCCCTTCCCCCCACTGCCCCCCCTCACCTTCCACAAGTCTCCGTCGCCAAAGGTCTCGGCTGGGGCGAAGCTTGTCCAGGAGAGCTGGGGAGGGCGGTTTGGCTCAGGGGGGCACCATGGGGCAGCCCCACAGCAGCCCACTGCCACCCCATGGACGTCCTGTGCCCCACAGCCCCCCGCCCCACAGCAGCCCCCAGTCACACCATAGGCATCCCATGGTTGCCCCCCAGTCATCCCCTAGCACGCTATGGTCACCCCACTCCTGACCTACAAACACTGATGCCCCATGGTGACCAAGAACAGCCACACCCAGCTGCCCCACAACTGTCCCCAGTCACCCCATGGCCCACAGCTGCCCCACAGCCACCCCATGGTCACCCCACGGCAGCCACATGGCCACTCCTTGGCCTCCCCACAGCTGTTGCACAGCCACCCCATGGACACTCCACACCCATCCCGTCCCTCAGCTGCCCCACAGCCACCCCCTGGTCCCCACTCACGGTGGGCCCCTCGGTGGGGGTGCTGCCATCAGAGGGGGTCTCGTGGGGCCCTCCAGGGGGTTCCCACTGGGTGGTGCCAGTGGGGACGTGCCAGTAGTAGGTGCCTGAGGTGTCCTGCACCCGCAGCCACCCAGGGGGCAGGTCCCCGTGTGCCCCTGCATCACGTGGCCACAGCGACTCTGGGGGGCATGGGGGAGTCAGGGGGGTCAGCCCAGCCCCACACATAGCCCCACACAGCCCCCGGGCCCAAGGACATGGGGATCCCCAGGAGGGCTCCGGAGGGACAAGGAGGAAAACAGGGGGGGCCATGGAGCTAAACAGAGGCTGGGGGGCAGCGGTGGACACACAGCCAGGGGGGAGGGCAGATGTGGGGCTGACAGGAGCAGGGGGTACAGGGGAAGGGGCAGGCAGGGGCGGCCGTGGGGCAGTCACAGGTCACCGTGGTGCCCACCTGGCTCGTCGGGGGAGCTGCCCTGGCTCAGGGTGGCCCAGCTCGAGTCCTCGTCGCTACCGGGGCCGGGCCCCCCGAAGAGGCGGCTGGCGCTGCGCCCAGGGGGCTCCCGCGGGCCCCGCTCCGCGCCCAGGGCCGGCGGGGAGACCCCGGTCCCGTCCTCCTCCTCCTCGTCCTCCTCCTCCTCGTCCTCGTCCTCCTCTTCCTCCGAGGCGCCGATCAGCAGCGCCCGGGGGTCCCCGGCAGCGTTCCGGGCGTTGCGGGCCTGGACCCCCGGCTCGAGCGCCCCCGGGGACCCCCCCGGGCCCGGCCCCGGCTCCAACTCGTTGCGGTTCTGGTCCCGGCCGGCCTTCGCCCAGCCGGCGCCGGGCAGCTCCTCGGCCGGGGCCCCGCCGGGCCCGGTGCGGGGCTCGGGGGGCAGCCCCAGGCTCAGCCCCGGGCACCGGTTGTCGTTGGCGAGGTCGCTGCGCTTGCTCAGGGCCCCCGACATGGCGAGGACACGGGGACGGGCGCGACCCCCGGCACAGCGGGAGCCCCCGGCCCGGCCCGGCAGCTCCTGCCGCTCGGGGGGTCCTACAGCCCCCGGGGCACCTCCGCGTCCATCGGGCCTGGGGGAGCGGGGGGGCAGAGCGGGCAGGGGACCCTGGCCACGGACCCCGCGATCCCCCGGCTCCCCCCGCCTGGGGTCCCTCCGCGCCCGCCCCGCGGCCCGGCCAGGACAGATCCCCGGGGACCCCGCACGGACCGACCCCCCCGCCCGGGCCGGGCCCGCGGGGTCTCAGCGCCCGCGGCATCCCCA
>NW_020960745.1:0-2485 GCF_003031625.1 Empidonax traillii | reverse complement strand
CTCCTTTTCTCCAGGCTGAGCCCCCCCAGCTCCCTCAGCCCCTCCTGCTGCTCCAGCCCCTTCCCAGCTCCCTTCCCTTCCCTGCACACGCTCCAGCCCCTCAGTGTCTCTTCCAGGAGGTTCCAGAACTGGACACAGCCCTGGGGGTCCCTCAGCAGTGCCAGCACAGGGGACAGTCCCTGCCCTGGGCTGTGCCCACGCTGGGGCTGGCAGAGCCCAGGGGCCATTGGCCACCTGGGCACACGTGGGTTCATGTCAAGCTGCTGTCACCAGCAACCTCCTCCCCGGGCCTTTTCCAGCTTTCCAGTCCCTCTATCCCAACCTGGAGCATTCCAGGGCATTGTGGTGACTCAAGGGCAGAAGCCAGCCCTGGGCCATGTTGACCCTCAGCCTGCTGGCCTCAGCCAGTCAATCCAGTCTGTCCAGATCCCTCTGCAGAGCCTTCCTGCCCTCTGGCAGATCCCCATCCAACCCCAGTCGGTGTCATCACTGAACTGAGGGTGCCCTGATGCCCTCATCCATGTCAGCGATGAAGATGCTGAGCCGGATCGGCCCCACACGGAGCCCTGGGGAACCCCAGCAGTGCCCACCCCACTGGGTGTGCCCCCATTCCCACCCCTCCCTATTCCCAGCCATCAGGAGCTGTCCCAGCCTGGGGCTGCAGGGGCTCCAGGGGACACGGTGCCAGAGGCTTTGCTGAGCTCCAGGCAGACACACCCACACCTGTCCCACACCCACCGGGTCACCTGGGCACGGCAGGAGATCAGGTGGCTCAGGCAGGACCTGTGTTTCCAACCCCAGCTGGATCTGATCCCTGGTTGTCCTGCCCCTGCAGTGGGATCTCCCCAGGGTGATCTGTTCAGGGCTTTCCCAGCAGTCAGGGCAGGGACAGCCTGGACTTCCCTGGATCCTCCTCTCAGCCCTGCTCGGGGAGGGGGTCACTGGGCACCTCCAGGACCTGGGACCTCCCGGGGGGTGGGGGCTGTGAGGAATGATGGGGAGGGTCCATGCAAGCTCTGTTGTTGCCTGGGATCCCCCTGGGGGGCCGGGCCTGAGGGAAGTGGTGGGAGCAGCTCTGGGACCCCCCCCAGCCCCTACGGTGCACCCAGGAGTCCATCAGCCCCAGGGACCTGTGGGGTCTGAGTGGCTCAGCAGGTCACTGACCCAGTCCCTTCTCCCAGTACAGACCAGTCTGACCCAGTAAGAACCAGCATGACCCAATCTCTACTCCACTATAGCCCAGTTTGACCCACTACAGATGAGCATGACCCAGTAGAAGTACAGATCAGTCCAACCCAATGCCTGCTGCCAGTATGGACCAGACTGATACAGACCAGTCCATCCCTGTCCCCATTCCCAGCTGAGACTACCACATCCTGTCCCCATTCCCAGTCTGTCCCAGCCCGTCCCCATCCCTGCAGAAGGGTCAGTGCTGGCAGAACGCCCAGGCTGGGCAGTGCCCACGGTGCCACCGAGCTCCAGGCACTGCCCCTGTCCCCGCTCAGCCTGGCACTGCCGGGGGGGCCCAGGACACGGGGGGGCAGCAGTGCTGGGGGCAGAGTGTGCGGGGCAGGCAGGGCTGTGGGGCAGGAGGGGCCGGGGTAGTTCCAGAATACTTTATTTTGTACATACAGTTTGTCAGCGTGCGGCAGCCGCCCCTCAGCCCCTGGAGCCCCCTGGAGCAGGGGGAGCCTGTGGGGCAGCAGTGCTGTGAGGCAGCAGTGCCACGGGTGGGGCGGCAGGCACGTGCCATCACCCCACGGCTGGGGCTTGGGGCCGGGGGGGCGGGGGGCAGCCCCTGTAGGGCTCCAGGACTGACTGCCCCCCAGCCCCCTCGCCCTGCCCGTGGCTCCCCCTGCCCCACACACCCCCCCGCACCTCGGGGACCCCCATCAGCCAGGGCACTGTGGCTCCAGGAGGAGGGGTCAGACTGTGACCCCCACGTAGCCCCCACCCCGTGGGACCCGTCCTCGCCCCCCAGGCCAAGCCACCCCCCAGGATAAAGTGCACATGAAGCCAGGGCAGCGCGTGGGGGCAGCAAGGCCGGGGGCAGCCGTCCCTCGGGGCCCCGCAGGCCCGTCCTGCCGTGGCATCCCCGCGGTCCGACCGTCACTGCAGGTAGCGATAGGCCTTGAAGCAGTGGTTGCCCGAGTCAGCCACGACCACGTGGCCGTCGGAGGTGAGCGCCAGCCCCTGCGGCCCGTACAGCGGGTCGGCCGCCGTGTTGATGTAGGACAGAAACGAGCCCGCGCTGTCAAACACCTGCGGGGGGACACAGATTCCCTGACAGCCCCACGGCCCAGGGACCCCCAGCCCCGATGGCCCCCAACAGCCCCACAGCCCAGGGACCCTTGACACAAGATCCTTCTCAGTTGCTCCCAGTTAACCCTAAACCACTCCTCAGTCCATCCCAGTTGCTCTCACATGACCTCAGACTTCTCCCCAGGCCACCCCAGTTGCTTCCAGTTGACCCCACACTTTTCCC
>NW_020960744.1:6388-7863 GCF_003031625.1 Empidonax traillii | reverse complement strand
CTGGCAATGCAAAGAGCAGGAGTGTCCTGGTGTCACTGCAGGAGAGTTCCAGCCCTGCAGCAAGGGCACAGAAGAAGTGACCCAGTCCATGCAGTGCCCTCAGAAGATCCCACAGCATCCTGGAGATGCTGTCAGGGAGGCCAGCTCTGCTTCACAAGTTGCCAGTGCCTGTCCCTGCCTGTGCTCAAAGGGCTCCCACACCCAGGACTGTGCTCAGAGAGCACTCAGGCCTTGCAGCCAGAAAGGGGCTCACAAGGCCAGTGTGGAAGTGGAAAGAGCAGCTCTGCAAAGCCCAAGCTCTGCTGCTCCCTGGCAGTGCTGCTGTGCTGGGATTCTTGTGCCCTTGCCCTTTGCCAATCCCCCCTGTCCTGCAGTGTGCTGTGCTTTAGGGACAGCTGAGAAGAAGGGTCTTGGACAAAGAAGGCACTGCAGGGTCCTTTATTTTGTTTTAAGACTCCAAGAGCAAAATTCATCATTTTTACATCTCTAGGTCAAATTCAATGGCTAGACACAAAATTAGAAAACAGATGCATACTAATATTTATTCCATATAAAATTATTGCAAGAACCCGATGACCTCCATGAAAAAGCTGAGCAGGAAGAGAGTATAATTACGGAGTCCCCTTCTGAATGCTACACACCAGAACACAGGAACTTTAATGTTCCTGAAAAGCACCCAGTAATCATTTTCCTTATGGCATCCCTGAGCTCCTGGTTCCTCAGGCTGTAGATGAGGGGGTTCAGGGCTGGAGGTACCACCGAGTACAGAACTGACAGGGCCAGATCCAGGGATGGGGAGGAGATGGAGGGGGGCTTCAGACCAGAAAATATGGCAGTGCTGATAAAGAGGGAGACCACAACCAGGTGAGGGAGGCACGTGGAAAAGGCTTTGTGCCGTCCCTGCTCAGAGGGGATCCTCAGCACAGCCCTGAAGATCTGCACATAGGAGAAAACTATGAAAATGAAACAATCAAACCATAAACAGGCACTAAACAGAATGAGCCCAATTTCCCTTAGGTAGCCTGAGTGTGAGCAGGAGAGCTTGAGGATGTGAGGGATTTCACAGAAGAACTGGCCCAGGGCATTGCCCTGGCACAGGGGTAGGGAAAATGTATTGGCTGTGTGCAGCAGAGCATTGAGAAACCCAGAGGCCCAGGCAGCTGCTGCCATGTGGGCACAAGCTCTGCTGCCCAGGAGGGTCCCGTAGTGCAGGGGTTTGCAGATGGCAACGTAGCGGTCGTAGCACATGATGGTCAGGAGGGAAAACTCTGTTGAGATGAAAAGGGCAAAGAAAAAGGCCTGTGAAGCACATCCTGTGTAGGAGATGGTTGTGGTGGCCCAGAGGGAGTTGTGCATGGCTTTGGGCACAGTGGTGCAGATGCAGCCCAGGTCTGTGAGGGAGAGGTGCAGCAGGAAGAAGTCCCTGGGGGTGTGCAGGTGCTGGTCGCAGGCTACGGCGCTGAGGATGAGGCCGT
>NW_020960744.1:0-3184 GCF_003031625.1 Empidonax traillii | reverse complement strand
GGACAGTAAATTAGGAATGTTGTCTCATGGAATCAGGGGACCATTGTGACACTGCCCAGAGCCTTTGTCTGCCTGCACTCCTGGCCTGCAAGGATCTGCTCTCAGGAGTCCCTGGGGAGGCTTTGGCAGTGCCTGCCCTCAGTGGGGCCCAGCAATGCTTCAAGGGACTGGGAGTTTGGCTTCTGACTTTTTGAGCAGCTTCTTCAATCTTCTCTCAGTAGCTGAGGAAAATGGACTTTTCATTAAACACGCTGTGGGGCTCATTAAAATACAGAAAAACAAATTATTTTCCTTCCTTTAATTGTCTTCATATCTTTCAACAACTAATTGCTGTTTATTTGTAATTTTGGCAAGTAGGAAAATTTTAAAGTGGAAGTCACAAAAATATATTTTTCTATGAAAGGGAATGATTTACACAGAACCTTGGGATGCACGAGGGCAAGGGGTAGAAGGAATTTGGACACAAAATAAGGGTGTAAAAGAGATTAGTAGGACTAAATTATTGACCAGTTTAACAGTTATCAAATGATTGAATTGCATTTGCTAAAATTTTAACAGTGACTGAATTATAGATTCACAATAACAACACTCACACCACAGTCAATTGTCACACACACCCAGGCAGAGATGTGTGGACACATCAAGATCTGAGTGTGTAAAGCTCCCTCTTCAAAATTCTCCTTGTTATCAGTGAAACACTCCCCACACATCCCTTTGTATTTCCTAAGAGACAAAGTTCTCTGAGGCCCTGCAGGGTCAAAATGGCCCCTTCATTCCATGAGTTTCCTTGGCTGCAGCATCAGAAAAATGACTGTGGGTTATCAGGCATTGGAAAAGAATATCCAGGGAAGTGGTTGAGTCCCCACAGAATCACAGAATTGTTAAGGTTGGAAAAGACCTCTGAGATCATGGAGTGCAACCATGAACCCAACACTGGCATCTTCACCACTGAACCGTGTCCCCAAGTGCCACAGCTCAATGTTTTCTGAACACTTCCAGGGATGGTGACTGTAAGATTCCAGGTTTGAGTTTTGAGCTCCTCAAAGGGGTTTTCCTTTAAAAAATAGACAAGGCACCAAAAATATCCACCCTCCAGATATTTGAAAATGGACTTCAGTTCTTTAAGTACCTTGAGACAGTATAGTAGAAAAGATGCAACACACTTTTGACCTCTCAGGAGGTCAAAAAACACACTTTTCCTGGTAAACTTAAGAAAAGAAGGGAGCTTGGCAAAAGGTGAAAGGGCAACATTTCACCAGAATAGAGCATTCCCCAAAGCATTGAGTGAGCACAGGCCAACCCAGACAGGTCAGTAAAAACCCAACCCATCCAGTTTTAAGTTTCCTAAAATATTATGGGAGGTTGAGAGAATAGGAAGAAGTCAGGAAAGAGAGAGAAGTGCAGCTCCCACCCGCAGTCTGGTGCCAGTGCAGCTTCCCTGTGCCCAGATGGAGGGTCCAACCATGCGGGGTTTGATTTGCTCTGCCCCCTGTGCCCACCCCCCAGGAGGGACTTGTGGCCCACTGGCCACTCTGGGGCTCCAAGAGGGTGAGGGGCAGAGCTGCTGGTGTGCTGGAGCCAGTGTGGGGCTGGGTTAGGGGCTCCAGGCTGTGGGATGGGGCAGTGCTCCCGGGCTGGTTGGGACTGACAGCAGCTCCAGGGCTGCCCAACGAGGCTCCAAGGGCTGGGCAATGGAACAGGGCACCACCTCACCTTTGGAAAAATCCACCTGTCCGTTCCCCACCCACCTACACACTGGAGTTGTTCTGAGTCAAGAATTATCCCAATTATCCAGTGTCTCACAGGTTCCTTTATTCCATGAGGTTCCACAGTGTCACAGTGGTCCCTTATGCTCCATAGGCCCTGCACTGTCACCATGGTCCCTTCATTCCGGAAGATTCCAATTCGTTTCAGTGGTCCTGAGGATTCCATGAGGTTCTGTGGTGTCCCAGTTGCACAGTGATTCCATCAGGTCCAGCATGTCCCAGCACTCCTTTGAATCCCGGAGGCCCTGCAGTGTCACAATGGCCCTTGGTGCTGGGAGGTTGCCCAGGGTCACAATGGCCCCTTTGTCTCCACATGGCCCTGCAGGGTCACAATGTGACAGTGTCACAATGTGACAGTGTCACAGTGTCACAATGTCACAGTGTCACAATGTCACAATGTCACAGTGTCACAGTGTCACAATATCACAATGTCACAGTGTCACAGTGTCACAATGTCACAGTGTCACAGTGTCACAATGTCACAATGTCACAGTGTCCCAGTGTCACAGTGTCACAGTGTCACAATGCCCCCTTGATTCCAGGCAGTTCAGCACCTTCCCAGCACTCCTTTGGTTTTGTGACACCCTGGAGTGTCACCAAGGCCCCTGGATTCTGTGAGCTGCCCCAGTGCCCAAGGGCCTTTGGCTCCATCAGGCCTTGCACTGTGGCAATGGCCCTTGGATTCCAGGAGGTTCCAAAGTGTCACAATGGCCCTGATACCAAAAGACGGCAGAAACAAACACCTCCACCCCAATTTGTAAGTATTAAGAAGCAGGAATTGTTCTTTATTCAGCACTGGATGTTGGCAGGGAAGCTCCTGTAACCCAAGGTGCCAAATGACGGATGGACAGGGCTTCTTATCGCACACTCTGGTTACATATTCATTAGATGTTCAGGTCTGCCTAATATATATTCATGAGATTACTTCACATAGTCACCCCCCTGGAGGTCCTTCTTTGGTCCTTCCAGGCTTCCTCTCTTGCTTTGCCCTCAGTTCTTGAGCAGGCCCATCGTCATCCTGTTCCACCACCAAAACCTGTAAGGTTTGTTCTTCACCTTGTCTGGGGACACAGAGCTTATTGACATTCTGTTAGTTTGAGTTACATCCCTGTATTTCTCCAGTCCCTAATTCTCCAGGATGTCTCTAAGAATACATATTTGGTCATTCAGAGCTTTTTCATCCCCTTTTCTCTCTGTTATCTCACACCTGTTCCTTCACAAACAACTGTGATCCCACCATTTCCCTTCCTCTGGTTCTTCCCCAGAGATCCCACGACAAGTCTTGCACAGTCCCCAAATGTGCTTTCCTGTTGCCCATCATAAGACTCAGACCCAAAACAGAATCCCCCATCTTCAAGTGGCAAGGTCATCCTGGCAGGCTCTGCCATTGACCCATTTGGTGAAACTCTCACACAAAG
>NW_020960743.1:5128-7868 GCF_003031625.1 Empidonax traillii | reverse complement strand
CAAGCTACAAATAAAAGCCATGTTAATTTTGACTCCCATGCTTGTTTCAGTAGAACATCACTATCTGACTGATTTTAAGCTCCACTGGAAATGCAGGAAAATCACAAGCTGTTCTGACAAGCAGAACAAAGCAGAGGCTTGGCCTCCAGAGAGGTTCTGAATATGCATGTTCCAAGGGACTCCACACAGAAAGAAGGTGCTGAGACACGGAGAATCCTCCTCAGAAATTCTGCCCAAGATGGCACAGAGGAAAAGTCTGAAAGTTAAAACATAATGGGAAGTAAGATAACTTCAGTGAAGGATCATGTTCTTACACGTACAAGACCATTTTTATTCCAGGGAATCCAAATATAAACAACTTGTGATCCACAAAAAGCAAGAACGTAGGCACTGCCTTGTTGAAGGGATTGCAGCAAGATAATACCTGATCCAGAGATGAGGCCAAGGTCCAGCTTTCCACTACTGATACCAGTTCCAATCTATGGAAAATTGTCACCAATAGGATCAGGAAAACATCTGGGTAAGATTTCCCACCTCCCTTCCACTCGAGGTTACTGGGGCAGAAACTCTGAGGGCTGTTTGCAGAGTTCATGTCTGTCTCTCCTTTCCACACTAAGTTTAAAATCAACTTGGGACTTTTTATGCATTTTTGCATAAAACAGAGGAAGAGGAAGCGATCACTACTGGGAAGATACCTGTGCTATTCTGTAATTGAGGAACTGGTTGTTTCTGATAGCACAGTAACAGAGGTGCATTACACACCCCTGCCCATTCTCTGAAAGTTATGAGCTCTGAAATAAATTATTCTGTAACAGAATTAGCTATTTCAGCCTAAATAGGGCACTAATCTTAATTGAATAAAACCTGTGTAAAGAATAAATTTACACTGTCCCAGGTGGCTCAGAAGCACTGCATCCCAGGTACCTGGCTTCAGCAAGTAGCCACTAAATCTAACACTGCTCCCAAAGAATTTGTCATATATTCCATATTCACAATGTACAACGGTAATAAAGCACCTAAAGATACAAATATGCAGGTTCTGGAATTTACTAAAATACCCAAGACAGAGGTGCCTCAAATTCTGTACATCAATGGGCATTAAACTCCTAATTTACATCAGCGGTTTGGAAAATCTCAGTGGATATCTACCTGTATCATTCAATCCCTGAATATCCTTGCAAATCCAGCTCTTATTTTATCTCCTGGCTTTCCAGGGACGGTGCTGCCTTACAGGGTATTTTCCCTCCACACATCTGAATGCTGGCTGACAAGGAGTCATCAGCATCAACACCCACTGCCCTGCCCTCGTGGCAGCAGGTCTGCACTCAGGCTTTCACTCCTGCAGGTGATCGTCACCAATTCAGAACCCTGGGATGGCTAAAACCCCCCCCACACCCCGAGGCATCAGCCCTGTCCCAGGGATCACACAGGGTGACCTCTGGGGGACTTGGGCTACAAAACCAGGAAACCCCAACCCCACAGGCACTCGTGGCTGGCCCAGCACTGCAGCAGGAACTCTGCCACTCCTGTGTTTGGGGCAGATGCAGCAGCCACGTGGGTCACACCTTCACAGCCACACGTCCAAACCCACCCTCAAGATGAAGAGGAGCAATGCAAGAGCTTCCTGGAACAGATACTGGGTCAGAAAAACCCGAGCATTGCATTTTTCATTTGTCATCACCATGCATTTACATAAAAATATGATATGCATGTTCCTACATAGGTGTTAGAATTAAATCAAAATAAGTAAATAAAAATCTTCAAGTGGAATCAACAGCAGAATGTCACAGGCCTTATACCAGCCTTTACAATTGCATTTAGAAATGGATGAAAAACCCTCAGCAGAAGCACAGCTCAGTAGCTATAGCAACGTGCTTAGCTTCTCAGAAGAATCAAATAAGATAACCTGCCCTAAAATAGATGCAAAATAGCTGGGGCTGCACATGTGTAGTTTCAGAGACAGAACACAACCATAAAAATTAATTTTTTTTTCAAATGCACAATGCTCCCTTTTACAGAAATCAAAAAGCTACCCTACAGGCAGTGGGTGAGAACTGAGTTTAATTTCTTTGCTCTCAGTGTTTTAAAAGCTAAATCATTTATCTCAAAGCTTAATTGTGCCTTTTAACAAATTAGACTTCACTGGAAATCATTATCTGTTTTCCCCCTTCTTGTTACAATTCAAAGGCAGCATCTGTTAAAGAGCAAAACCGAACCATTTCCCCCTCATTATACAAAGAGTAAAAAGTCATCCCAAGTTCACATTACTTCAGAAGGTAATTTCTGTTCATCAGAACAATTTGGTAAGTGTTCAATCCCTCCCATCCAGTTTTGCAGGCTAATTCCCTCAAATATTTAGACTTAATTTGGTTTGTAACCATTAATTACAACCACATCTACAGAACCTGCGTTCAGTCACATTCCCCATCAGCACTGTTAAAGGTACACTCTGGTTGTCTCTGCCATGCTGTGTGAACACATTCCTGATAGAGCATTACAGTCAGAAAAACAAACCCCAGCAGTTCTGGGGCACTGCTCTGACCCACGGCCTGGGCTCCAGGAGCAGCTGCCTGGCTCGGGCATCCCCTTCTGCAGGAGAACAGCAGCTCGTGCCACCCTGTCCTGCTGCTGCACACCCAGCCTGCCTGTGCCACCCTGTCCTGCACACCCAGCCTGCCTGTGCCACCCTGTCCTGTCCTGCACACCCAGCCTGCCTGTGCCACCCTGTCCTGTCCTGCAC
>NW_020960743.1:0-4443 GCF_003031625.1 Empidonax traillii | reverse complement strand
ACACCCAGCCTGCCTGTGCCACCCTGTCCTGCTGCACACCCAGCCTGCCTGTGCCACCCCTGCTTTGGAACCATCCCAGGGACTCACACCAGGAGCACAGGTTGGCCCTGCACAGGCTGGCCCTGCACAGCCTGGCCCTGCACAGCCTGGCCCTGCACAGCCTGGCCCTGCAGCTCTTCCCTAGGAACTGCATCCACAGCCCTCCTGCCTCTTCCCAAGGACCCCTCTCCCCGTGCAGCTCCCACAGCTCTGCTCTGGAGAGAACAGCTCCAGCAGCTCTGGGAACAGCTCTGCTCCAGTCTGGATTAAACCTCCCTGTGCCACAATCGAGGCTGCAGAAAGAGAAGGCACAGACATTAATTCTGCACTGCAAGGGACCAAGTCGAGGCCATTAATAATAAAGTATTAATACTGCAAGCCAGCGTTTAATTCGTGGCCTCATTCACGGCAGAAAGAGGGAGTTATAAACAAGTCAACCAGAAGCAAAAACGTCAGTGGAATTTGAGCTTAACAAAAAACCTCACACAACAGCAAAACTGACAGATTTTAGGATAAGTAAAATCCACAGAAGCATTCTATTTTTTAAACAAAAACTTTTTCAAGTGTAAACAGTGGCTTCAAGGCTCTTCCCTTATTCTGCTTCTGTTCACAGACAAGTAGAAAACAGATTCTGCAGACAAAGCTTTCTCCTGGATTAAAAGTTTGATAACCCACATATACATCTACCTTTGTAGAAGTTTGCAGATTCCATGAGCACAACGTAAGAAGAAAAAGAGTTACTAGAAGTGAGCAAAGGCTACACAGAATGCTCTCCCCATTCTGGGGAGCACATGGATTCACTCTTTGTTTTCAGAGGGACACGTCTCTCCTTTCTCCCACAAGGATACCCTGGAACGTGTTTGCAGCACAACACCCAGAAACCTGAATCTGAAATTTCCATGCCTGTAAGAGAAGCAATACAGCTCACTCCAGCTTCTGTCCAGGAGTTCCCACCCCACCTGGGATGAGGTGAAATGCTTTCCCCTGGTTCACCCAACTTAAAGAATCAGATGAACGTCTGTCATTCACCTGGACAGCTCATTTGGTCACGTCAGACAAACCCTGACAGAGGGATGGGAACCAGCAAGGAGGAAACTGCATCTAATTACCTGCAACTAAAGCTCTCCCTGCTGGATCTGTGTGTCCCAACTGAGGTCAGCTGGCTGTTTAAAAACATTTGACAGGGCAGATTGGCAGCACTGCCACAGTGAAACTGGTGGTCAATGCTAATCCTAAATTAGACAAAGGCCTTTTCAAATCACCACTGATTTTTTTAATTAAAATATTAATTTATCTGAAGATACCAATAAAATTCCCACTGTTGGCATTACAGTTGGGGCACCAGCAGCAGCTTTCTGGGAGCCTGGGTCTTGGCTGACAAGCACTCACAATCCTTGCAGAATTCCAGTGGAAGCAAACAGCTTTGGGTTTAATGCTGAGTAACTCTCTGACAGCAAGTGTTCAGAAAACCCACTGTTTATAATGGACCACTATCTCCTGAGGGTGTATTATTGCTATAATCTGTCTGCTGGCATCAGCCAGTCCCTTTTTTGACAGAAATCTGGTGCTCTCACAAGAGGCTGTGCTGCCTGGCTGTGTGTGGAACAGAGGAACACCTTGAGGCTCGCGGGGAGTTGCACAGCCCCCGATTCACCCAACAGACAGGGGGTCCTGTGAACTCTGCACCACCTCCAGCAGCCCCAGCACTTCCAACAGCACTGTTCCTGCTCCCACGGGAAATGCACTGCTCTGACAGAGCACTGGGGCTCAGGACAGCAGGGGAAGCTCGTGTGGAGGAGCAGTGGACACAGCCGGGACTGCCAAGTGTCAGGAGCTCCACAAGCACAGATGCAGAATCCTCTTTAGGAAAGACTCACCACAATTTTAATTAGGTATTTGTTGAAAGTGAATAATGCTGAGAACTGCAGTAATTGGGCACTTTCACGCAACAGTCAGCAAAAACTGTCCTATTTTCATAATGCACAAAGAAACAACAGAGTCCACGCTATTACCAAGATTAACATCCACTTTCTGCTATATGCAACAGTAGGATTGAGATCAAAAGATAAAGAGGTGGTGTATGATTAAAGAGAGGGGTTTTTATTTTCTTTTTTCCAGGAGCTGGAGGTGGTACACGTTATCCAAGGCTTATGTAAGGAGTCTCATGTGACACTGTGGCTGTTGCACAAAATCCCTGCAACCCAATCTGTTTTTGGGTAACTTCAAACATTAGCTCTGTATTTGGAACTTTTCAACTGCACGTCAAATAGAACAGACTCAATTTCATCAGCACTGGGTGAACGCAGGAAGCAGCTTTGTTTCCCACACAGATTCCAAACTGTATCTTTGGCAGTTTTTGAAGCTCCCTTCTCTTTAAGAGGAGCATTAGGATGCAGTGACCTGTGCTCGGGGAAAACTGGGGCTGGGTTTCTAGTTAAATGCATGAATCATTTCAGAGCATTTATCATTTTACTTTCCACTTCAGTTTTCCCAAGGGCATGAGAAAAAGAGATTTTAAGACAAAACTAAGCATCCATAACACTAAATGGTTTCAACATCTTAAACTGCAGTGATGTTTCAGCTGAAATAAGGATGCACAGCTATGAAGTTTTAAAAGTCTTTAAAGACCTTTGCATGGTCTTCAAAGATCCTTGTGTCCAGAATTTGTATGGGCTTCAGTAAGTCATGATTTGGCTCCTGAGTTTTCTATGAACAGCTTTATAGAAAAAAAAAAAAACCCGTTCTTGTTTTACAAGTCTCAGGAGCATTGGTGGAAAAAGTATTAATCTTGATCAAATATGGTTTTTTCATCCCTCACTTAACACCTCTCAATCAACGTCAGCTGTATTGCAATCGATCTAATTTCATGCCAGTCACTCCAAATATTATCCAAAGATTTTTCTCACATGTACTTCCTCAAGTGGAAATCTGGGCAAGGAAATCTTTGAGATTTTTCTTTCATGTCCGAAAACAAATGATGGCAAGAATTTACACTCACGATCAGTTTTAGTACCCTTAATACACAGATGAGGAAAAAACCCCAAACATATTCTTGATCCCCAGTTCTTTTCCTGGCATATTTGGTAGACATAAGATTTAAAGGAGAAATAGAATCAACTGCTTAAAAGAGAATTCAACTATTAGAATGAAGAGAGGCTTTTATGTTGTCTGTTAGCTCCCACAACTTCACAAACTGCTAAGCACAAGCCCCCAGAACTGCAAGAGTTCTCCTAAGAGGAAGGGGTAGAAGCAACAGGTGAAAACTATGACAACACTTCCAGGAGCACACTGAAGGTTGTCAGCTGGAGAAAATGGTTCTTTAACTGTAAAGAAGTAAAACTAAGCAAGCCTGAAGTAAAAGAGAAAAACTGACAAGCTAAAGATAAATTCCAACACTGCACTGCCTCCTACCATTGTTCAGTGCAAGATCCAGTGAAGGCATCAAATGATACCTGGTCTGTGGCAACAGCTACACAAATAAAGACAATTACATCAGCAGAACTTTAAGCTGAGTTTTTACATCAGCTATCTCATGGGGACAGGCACTGGCCACGAGGAAGGCTCTACACAAGCTCCCAGCCAGCAGGGCTCCTCTTTCAGGAAGGTTGGTTGTTTATGCTCTTTTGGGGGCAGAGGAGCAAAATAGGAACACAACTACCTGGCATCCTACTGAAAGGCTCAGAACACACCTGGGGCCTGTCCAGCTGGTTACCTGCAGCAGCTCACGAGGAATGGGCAGGAGGCAGCTGCACCACATCAGAAACACGTCAGACACGGACCCAACTGCTGCACAGTCATGAGGAGGGAGGAGAGAATTAATTGATCTCTGGGGTAACACTTCACAAGCCCCACTGCAGCTCCTAAATCTGTCCCATCCACAGTGCAAACAGCATGCCATGGTTATTTCAGTTTTTCTGAGGTGCTGTAGCAGGTGTCCTTATGAAAGCAGGGGCAACTTCGGGACTGACAAATGGCCAGGGAATTCCACCTCACAGCCACTTCGGGACAGCTCTGCGTGCTGCTCTTTAGCCCCTCTCCAACCTGCTGTTGGAATAGATGTCAAAACCAGTATTCCAGATAAGCTGCCAAATGATAAGCACAGCTCCATTAATCAGTTCTGGTTTGCCTAATTCAGTCCAAACGCAGTCTGAGGTCACGACACACTTTCAGCTGGGAGGAAAAACAAGACCAACTAGGAACTGCTAAAAGACTGATTAACCTCCCCAACCATGTACAAGTCAATAGGAGTTTAAAAAAGAAATATGAACCCATAAAACTAAATCAATGCATCTTCAGAAGAATACTGTTGAAATAAAATTTAAATTTTCTAAGTAAATGCGCTGTTTCCATGGATCTGATAATTTTGAATTTACTGTTTCCTTTACAGTTAATGGATTTATGACC
>NW_020960742.1:3781-7878 GCF_003031625.1 Empidonax traillii | reverse complement strand
CATGAACTCACAAACAGTCCAGTCCTGAATGTCATACGATTGTTTGCATGAGATATTTGTATCTCTCCTTTTTTTTGACAGTGCTTTCCATCTTGAAGTCAAGAGCAGATTTTATTATCATACAATTAATTCTGGGCCAGCATCATTAATGAAAATGTTCAAATAGGTAATCACAAAAACAGTTGTTGCAAATGTCTACGTGTGTTCCCTTGTCAGCAGGGAGTACCAGCCTTTCCTGCATACTCTTTTACCAACCTTGAAGTTTCAATGTTAGCCCTGTTTGTTGCTTCCTAATCCATATAAAATGTAGAAGAAATTTTCAGCGAAATACACACAGACAAAATCCACCAAATATCAAACACGGATATAAGGTTATTCTGGCATGACAAAATGTGATAGACCCCAACTGCAATTTATTTCTTTTCCCCATGATTTCTAATTCTCCTTATCTTTAAAATATAGACTAAAATGCTACATATTAGGGAGGTTAGCCCAGGAAGCAAGTAAATCCTCCAAATCAGATTACCTTCCTTTCAGCAGCACTAAACCTGTTCTTTCATTTTACTAGAAATATTAAATATAATGTCATAGGTAAGGTGTACTCTTGCTAGTTATCTGGTAATAGGCTTTTTATAGATTTATAAATTACTTTACCTGTGAACTGCAATTTCGTATGCCAGTATTCAGAAGCAGAGATTATCCACTCACTTCACTGTAGCAAGGATTTTATATTTTGCTTCATGTCATTTTGGTTTCTCCAGGTTCTCATTCCTGCTTGTCAACCTGCCCATCACCCCCATATTTGAAAAATGAGGTAAAGCACTTCCTTACTTTTTTTTGGTTATACTTTGAGAATCAAATCCCTGCCATATCCTTAGTTTATACAGCATTGCAGTTTCATCTCATTTCTTCTCTTCTTCTCTGTTTATTTCTGCAGCCAAAGAACTTCTTGCTGCTTGCTTTACTTTTCTTTTTAAAGTTCAACTTTGTCTGATTCCTGGCAGTTCTCACTTTCCCTGTATACTTTCTGACATCCAAGACATAGCTGTCTTTGCTGGTCTATCCTTTTTTCCATCCCTTGTAAGCTCCCTGCTTAGCCTTAATATCCCTTTCAAGATGGTTATTCACTCAGCTGGAGCTGGGGCCCTTTTGCTATGTCTTTTCCACCCACCTTGTTGGGATCCAAATTACAGAAAGTTTTTTACTTCTGACTTGAGAAATTCCAAACTTCCCCCACATTCAAATCCCTATATTTTTCAGGCCAGCTGATTTCACTAACCAGCTCACTTAAAATCTATCATATGGATATTTCAGAGTATATAATGTTATATAGTCCTTTATGTGTTAAAAACACAAGTACCACTAACTTCAGATGCAGCTGTGAATGCTCAGCATTTCTGCAAACCAGACCCAAGGGTCTCCTGTCAGGACCCCAGAAATGAGGAAAACACAATTAGTGACCACCTGTGGAAAAGTGTGATGCCTGGCAATCAGGGACTGAATGGTAATGGGAAAGGGAGACAATCCAACTGCATGAGCCAGTATTCAATTAGCATAACCATATGATTTCTTCTTCCTACAGCCACCTTGTTCCACCACTATACATCTCACTGTTTTTTTTTAACAGCTGAAGAAGTAGTATTAAAGACAATATCTTCCCCCAGTACTCATTCCTGATTCACTCCCAAAGCAGGTCAGTGTGCAAATGGCCTGTGGAGAAAAAATACCCAACAAAACAAAACAAAACAAAACAAAACAAAAAAACAGTATGCTTGCAATTAAAGACAGTATTGGAGAACATACTTATGGGATGGGGCAGGGAAACATAATCACGATCGCTAAGTTCAGAGTGCTTTGGAAATTTTAAAATTTCCAGGTGCTTAAATGAAACTTTAATAGTACTATCAATATGCACTTTTTTTTTGGTGCTTATTTTTACGTTTTTTTGAAAGCAAAGTGAAAAAACAGAAGTTACATCATGAAACTACTTGTAAGTGCTGCACTGCCAGCTGTATGAATTTTCCACACAGGTCTAAGTAATTTAATTTAATGGAGTAGCTTATAGCAATAGGTTGCTGACCTCTTTATTGGCAACACTGAAGTGGGATGACACATACTCTGCCAGCATTTAAACAGACTTTTGCTGACGGCAGAGGAACTGTGAGTGGACTTAAATATCACATGTACTACTCCATGTTCCTCAGCTATTTGCCTGTGCCATGTCAGCATTAAATCTCCTGTCTCACCTTCTCTGACACAGCTTTGCCTTCATTAGTCTCTTCCCTGCTGCTGCCTCATGACCCAAATTTCATCTTTGTCATGAAACATTTCCACTTGCTGCTCTCAGCATATCTCTTTCCTGATCTGAGTCCTCAGGGTGCTTGTGCACAGTCCCTTTTCTTCTCCCAGTCCCAGTCTTATTGTCCAGACAGCCTCAATTCCCATTTTACACTGTAGCTCCTCATCTACTCATCCTTGCTGCTCTGTGGCAGTGACCTCTGGGCAACTGCCCCTGACCACCTTGTTGCCATATTCCAACACACAGCATATATACAGTCTTTGTACCTCCCTTGTCATTAGTTGTTTGCCCTTAAATATTTCCCCAGACAGTCAGTTCCAGGGGTTTTTTTCTGCTTCATGATGTAGACTCCTCTTTAGAACACCTCTCCCTTCTTCCCTCCCTCCCTCCACCTGCTCAGGTATATTCTCATTCTGTTTTCAAGCCAGCACTAAGTTAATCCATCTTCTCATCCACTATCACTTTCTTTTTTCTTCTTTTGGTTCCTGTAGTCTTCTCATCATTTTTCCATCTGAAGCATTGTCATTTGAGATCGAGATTGTCAATCTCATTCGAGATTTTCTTCTTAATCTCAAGAACATCTTGTGGCAGTGATTATGACAGACCCAAAAAAGGGCAAAAAAGATTTATTTTAATCAATTTTGGATGTTTTTCTTTTGTGTTCAGTATATCTCCCAGTCTTTAGGTAATGTTGTGACTCTCAGTGTTAGACAAACGTACATCAAATCCTCTACTTCCCTCTTAAGTGCACCTTCCCTTTCTTTCTGCTTCCATTCACTATGATGGAAATAGCTCAGTCTCTTAGCCACACAGGAAAAAATTTTTTTACTTCCTTTATGTGACTCAATATAGTGAAATAATCTTGAACAGAACATCAATAATGGAAAGTTGGACAATCTAAATATATAGTAAACTAAAGTATTGGGAAAGAAAGAGAGGAAAATATTTTGGATGGATGCTTTGAAAACCTGTAGCACACGCACTGTGGACTGCAGCTCCATGGGCTGGTGTCTTTGAAAACTCCACGTTTCAAACCAAATAGGTCACCTCATATCAGTTTTTAACACTTTTTAAGGTATGTTTTATGTCTGCATGGGATGCTTTGCAAGTGTTGTTACTCTACCCAGAGTGGGATATAATAGATTGCAGCATTACTCAGTCTCATTGATATTTGCTAGCCAGAATGAGCTTCAACAGTGCCACAACCTATGCTTGATTTAGTGCCTCTCCCAGACCAAGAGTTTCCCCTTTTTGTACAATCTGCCAATTTTGGCTTCCCATTTAGTAGGAGTCGGTATGAGGAACCCCAGCTACGGAGCTAGAGTGCATATAGAAAAAAAAAAAAACAAAACAGAAAAAAAACCCCAAATCACAAAAACACCCAATACTTATTTAAGTGTGAGGTAACAAACCTACTGGTACCTTAAGCACTTCACACTGCGAAATTACACTATTCCAGCAAAATGCTGCTCCTGCAGAATCCTAATGAAGACAATCTGCCAGAGAACAAAAATTAGCCACGTCCAAGACCTTACCGGATCAATTCAATCAAACAAATTCAAAGGCATGTTGGGTGGGTAATTTTGGAGCAGACTATTACTATCGCTGATGTAAGCCACAAGGCAATATTTCACTTCCAACGCTTTCATCTGGTGATAAAACAGTGTTTCAGGAATATAACAACAGCAAAGACAAAAAAAACAAAGGCAAAAGTGTCTCCATCATGCATATACACCCTTGCACACTTAGTGCTGTAGTGGTGAGAGCTGTTTTAGAGAGTAAAAAAAAAAAAAAAAAA
>NW_020960742.1:0-3369 GCF_003031625.1 Empidonax traillii | reverse complement strand
AAAAAAAACAAAAAAACGAGGGTGAGCGAAGCTTTCTTTTCTAATCACCTTATTTAGGAGTTGAAATTGTCATTCTGTTCTGAATATATAGCTAACTCACTAACTTGAGCTATGACTACCCTTGGATGAAAACCAAGTAGTGTGAGCACTCTATCCACGCAGTTCTTGTTAGCTAGTTCCATGCCTTGTACTGAGAATGAGGCATGTTTCAAAATAATATGAAATGGCTCTTTCACTGTTGTGCTCCAACATAGGTTAACCACCTGAGAGGTAAAGATTGCCAGACTGCATTACAAATTTTGCTCAGAAGCGGTGTCTAAGTGGAGGCTTGGTTTGTCCAGCCAAAGACCTGGGAAATGCATCAGGAGCAGCCATCTTCAACCTGGTTTTTAAGCACACCTCCGCCCATTTGAAGTGGAGTTAATCAAAATAGGCCCAAAGTTTGTTTGCAAGGTTTGTGAACCTCAACAAACCCTTTTCTCAACAGATCATCCTAGTCTGAATTTTCAGTGCATAAAGAAAGCTGAAACCGGGACAGCGCTTGGTGGTTTGGGGTTTGACAGAGAGTGTTTCACATGGCCCTAGTTACTGGCTAAGGATATAAAGTATGGCTGTGTCTACAAAAGAGAACTAAATCCCTGAAAACTAGGTTGGTAAAATAGCAACAGTGTCATTAGAAAAAGTATAATGTGAAATGACAGGCCTAAGTATTTTTGTGGTGTTTTTGCAAAAAGCCTGCACTTAAAATGGATTTGGCACCACTTCAACTGCACTATCCTTTAATTGTCTAGCCCACAGCTTTCATCACAGCTACCTGAAGATCTGGCTTTTGGATGAATGGTAAGATCTTCCAAGAATCCACCATAACTGAGGAAGAACAGTCAGTACTCTTGGGAAAGAAACAAATCACTGATAGGTCTGCTAAAGCTTCAGGAAGGAAGTGAACCTTTGAATCAATGGCCCATATGCTTCTCTAGCAGCCAGCCTTATACAGTGTTGGAGAATGGTGCTCATGAACTGAAGCATAGTTTTTCCCACAGATAGTAACAGACAGGAAAATAGCGCATCAATTCCTATGTCTGAAATTAAATGTAACTCATAAACAAATAAATGGTCATTTTTTTCAGAGTTTGTGATAAAACCTTGTATCTGGCATAACAGTGGAGATCATCCTGTGAAATGGGGCTGTGGATATTCTGGACACTTTTCCCGCTGTTGCTTTCTACAGTTTTTGGCAAGACACAATGAGGCCAATGGGCATTACCGGCCCCATTTAATTTTAGATTCAGGCTGTTAGTTCTGATAGATGAAAAAAAAAGTGTATTTCATTCTCTAATACCTGTTACGTTTTGTCCTGACTCCAGATTCATGAGGTACATTGAAATGGAGCCTCCCTCTCCTTTACCATTAGTTTAGAAATCATACTGAAATGATATTGATCAAAAGGCTGACAAAAACAATTTGGCCACAGCCAGCAAATGAAGGACACCAACTCCGAGCCAGATTGGCCAGTGTTAGTTGGTGGTGTTCTTTGGGCTTCACTGAGGTTAGGTGATCACCAGGTGATAATTTTCCTCCATAACCCAATGTTGATGCATGCACCTGGAGTTTGATGTGTAGCTCTCCCAAAGAAGAACGTGGTTTAAGTGCATAAATCTTTATGCCTTATGATGAAATACATTCCATGAAAAAAATCCCAACTTCTATGTTGTGCTTGTGCCATTAAACTTAAAAGAAGTGCAAATTTTAGCTGTGAGGGAACTTTTATGGCCTAATTAAAAATCTGTGCAAGGAACAGTTTGCAACTGAAACGCTGACAAACTCTCAAGCAGAATGGTGCAAGTGGGTGCGTCACTAACATCCCCTCCAAATTCTACTCCAAGTGCAGTCAGCGTGTCTCGTGCCAGCACTTAAAGTCCACGATGATATAACCAGTACAAAGAGGGGGAAATAGTAATTTCTGAATTACTATCCCTCCTCAGAAAATAACCACAAAACCAGGGTAATTTTGTTGCTAGAATGTTGTGGTTCATATGTTCTAACAAGACTGTCAAAGAGAAAGCAACATATTCCTTCTTGTATATATAAACAGGTGAAAGGGATGAGTGAGAAACTGGTTACAGCAGTACTCATGTGACAGAGAAAGCATTCTGTGTTGTGCTTATAGATAATTAAAAGTTTTTTAGATTCTTCTTTGTCTAATTCATAGAACTGTGTCTTTACTTTCTACCCTTCTAGGTTTGTTTCATTGCTACTTAAATCATATTTCTGTTTTTGAGTTTCCCCCTATTTTATTATTATAGACTTGAATCTTAATTAATCTAACAAAAATAAGCTTTTTAAAAAAATCTCAATGTTATCATCTTTGTCATATCAAGGTGCCTTGATCAATGAATCAGTCTTTGTTTTACAGTTTGTCTCCTATGACCTTTCCTGGCCAAACTGCTCTTAAGACAGAATGACATTTCTGTTTCATAATTCCACTGATGGAATTAATGACCATGCTTATTAATTAGGATTATTGGAATTTCCCGTCTCTCCGTTTCATAGTAGCACTCCACCTCTGCCTGTCAATCATAACTACTGACTCTATCACATTTTGCTTTTTTTAAATGAAATAAAATGTTTGGCTTGGCCCCGTGCCAAGGACGGGGTCATTCACAAACTTGTAATAACATATCCTTAGCTGATGTTTCTTAGTAACATGTGTAAATAGGAAAAAACAGTTGCACTGCGGGGGTTTAGCTTGGCCACATGTGACTACAGTTAAAGAACATGGGAAGAGAATCAGCAGTCTTTCCATGATAGCTGTCCAGCTCGACAACGAGCACATTGTGCAGAGACAGAAGTGCAGACACACGCGAGGTTAACCACTTTCTTCGCTCGGGAACATGCCCCTTCTTTGCTAGGAACCAGCCACGCAAACTCTGCCAGGTGCTGAGGTGAGGAACACCACTAAGCAGCACTGAGCTTCTGTTACACTTACGAGCACATTTTTGCGATTAATGACATCGCAAGCGGTTTCTTGGTAGCACCCTCTGGATAAAGGCGGAATGTTAGCGTCACTGTGAGAGACCCGGCTAAAGCTGCGAAGCTTGGGCCAGGTTTTGGTTCTTGGATAAGTGAAGATGTTTGAGATCAAGGGTTTGACTCTGACCATTACAGAAATAGGCTGCCCTTCAGCTTGGCTCAGACTTTGATACTCCTAGCAACTAAAGTTCAGGAACTTGTGAACTGAGGGTATTCAGATTCACAGGACAAATTTACCTCGTGCTTTGTTGCGGAGTAAAATGGGGAAATTGATATTTGCTATGGAATTAAAACATCAAGCAGCAAACACATTGAACGTGTGAAATTCTCTTAAAAATA
>NW_020960741.1:0-7885 GCF_003031625.1 Empidonax traillii | reverse complement strand
AGTCAATGCACCCAATACTCCTGGTTCTTAGGCTGTAAGTCAAGGGCAATTTTGGGTTTGCTATTTGGAAAGAAAATGGTAATCCAGTGTTGAGATTTGTTTTGGAATAGGGCACTTAGAATTAGGTGCCTCTGCACATACTACATGCATGAAAAAGTTTACATGTAAACTAAGTCTATAAATTCTTATTGTAGTCATTATAGATTTAGTAAATAGAGTTATCGGACCAGAAAAGTATTTTAATCTAAATGTTTAAGGCCTGACTCAGTTGTTTCTATGTAAGATGAAGTTTGAAATACCCTTTTGTAGCTTACCTCACTATCAGCTGATGCTTCAGGAGCCCAACAATTTTCTAAGCATCTTTGTCTTATCTGCCAGATCAGCAAAGATTTTTCAGATACTTCAGGGCAGTTCGAAATGTCAATACCTATTCAAGCAGTTAAATCCTTCCCCTAATAGCTATTAGCCTGATCAGTCTGTAAATATTTTCTACTACATTGATCCACAGCTCAACTGCAGAGTAGGCTGTAAAATTTTCAATCCTCATTTCAGAAAAGTGGTTATGACAGACACATCCAAGATCATTTTGTGTTTCCTACGTATTAATAACTTATCTCTCTTTATGTAATAGGTTGGCTATACAGAATCCCAGAATCGAGCAATCTCAAATCACTAAGGAGCCTATTATGGGGATCTATAAAACAGTTGCAAATTCTATTTCACAGAATGTGGGTTTTGATTTAGGCAATTCATGTCAATATTTTAGATATCTGTTGAGGCATTCCTTCTTAATTAGCTGTTTTGTATTGTTGATGGAATAGAGATAATTATATTGATTTTGGGGGCCAGGGGGCTTCTGCTCAACTTAGGTACCAATGCATGTACATTGAAATTCCTACATAATCCATTAATATCATAGATATTTATATATTTATATATATAGACACATATATATTCTTGTCTGAATATGCAGAAACCTAGGTACTACTTTCAGAAGGAATAATTCCCAAAGTACTCACTTAAGGATCACTAAGGAACTTCACTTTACTTGAATCTCTGATGTTTCACAAAGCTTAAGTTGTACTTAATCTACACCTTTTATTAATGTCAGAATATCTTCAAGTCTAGAGATGTAGTCTTAAGGAATTAAAGATATAAATTTCAAGTTTGAACCTTTCAGACCAAAATTTTAAAACACAGCTAGCACATTCAATATTATTTGAATTATGTTTTAAGAATCAAATTATAGAAAAAAATTACTAAAATCTCTAAAATGAGAAAACAGGCTTTCCACAAAGCTGCAAAAAGTATTTGAATTCCTCACCAGCACTAGTGCAATGATGTTATTGTAAATATTGAGCACCTCATAACTAGCATAAAGATAAAAATTATCCTTTTACTCTCTTTTTAGATGATGTAAACTTAGTGTGTAAGATTTTGTAAATGGTTCAAAATAAGGAAATGTTATGCACATGCTAATAAAAATGGTTTATAAGATGTAATAGAAAAAATACATATTTTATTCATATAATAATTCTTTCTAATTAAAGGAGAGTATATATCTTTATATTTGTATGGAAAAAGAAATATTCTATGAAATTATATAGGTTTAAAGAATGCATCAGTTCTATTTACTATACATAATCTCTATATAACTATTCAGTTTTTGTTTGTTTGTGTTTTTTTGTTTGTTTTGTTTTGTTTTGTTTTGTTTCCTTTTGAACTTTCTGCTATTTTATGAACAGGAAACATCTTTTTATAAGATATGATCAAAAAGGGTCAAATTGGGCATTGCCCATGATTAGCCTATCATACAGAAGAGAAAAACATGCAGCTAACTTAAAAATAGAAAAACATGCTCAAAACATTCACTTAAGTAAAAGTTAAGACAGAAGGATATACTGCTGGCATTGTTACCTCCAGATAATGATAGAAATAACAGCTTTCATGAACAGTTGTCATGAGCAGATGACTGTAAGAAAATGGTTCTGTCAGTTCTTGCTATACAAATAAAACACTGCCAACAAATTATCTGCCACTGTGGCATCAGTAGCAGTAATCCCATGCTACAAACCTCTCAATTGTTAGTGACCTACTCTTTTAATGTTAATATTTTCTTAAGAAATCCACTTCACAGAATCACAGAGTCATGGAATGGATAAAGTTGGAAGTTTTGAATTACCTCAGGACCCCCACCAGCAGGAAGCCCAGGGTGAAGAAGGACCAATAGGGTTCCCCTGGGTCAATAGGTGGTGACTATGGTGACTACCTTCTGCTTGATCTCTATCTCTCTCTCCCAATCCTCGTTTCTATTTCTTTCTATCTGTCTATCCCATATACATTGCTAATAAAATCTATATTATTGTCTTTGAATTATGGTCTCATTTGCAACTTAATTTGGGCAGAGGCATCTCTCACTAATCAGTTTTTGACAGGGAGAGCAGTGGGTTACATCTGGTCCAAGCTCCCTGCTCAAGCAGGATTATTCTAGAGCACAATGCAGAGGATTGTGTCCAGACTGTTTTTGAATAGCTCCAGTCAGGGAGACTCCACAGCTTCTGGGCAGTCTCCTCCAATGCGGAGTCACATGCACAGTAAAGAAGTTCTTCCTCATATTTAAGTGGAACTTCCTGTGTATAAGGAAGTTGCCTGTTGCCTCTTGTCTTCTGCTTGCCAACACCAAGAAGAGCTGCCCGGGCCCAGAGAGTGCTGGTGAACGGGGCTGCATCCAGTTGGCAGCCGGTCACCAATGGTGTCCCCCAGGGATCAGTGCTGTGCCCAGTCCTGTTTAACATCTCTATTGATGATTTAGATGAGGGGATTGAGTCCATCATCAGCAAATTTGCAGATGACACCAAGTTGGGAGGGAGTGTCGACCTGCTGGAAGGCAGGAGGGCTCTGCAGAGGGACCTGGATAGGCTGGAGAGTTGGGCTGATTCCAATGGGATGAAGTTCAACAAGGCCAAGTGCCGGGTCCTGCACTTTGGCCACAACAACCCCCGGCAGCGCTACAGGCTGGGCACAGAGTGGCTGGAGAGCAGCCAGGCAGAAAGGGACCTGGGGATGCTGATCGACAGGAGGCTGAACATGAGCCAACAGTGTGCCCAGGTGGCCAAGAAGGCCAATGGCATCCTGGCCTGCATCAAGAACAGCGTGGCCAGCAGGAGCAGGGAAGTGATCCTTCCCCTGTACTCTGCATTGGTGAGGCCACACCTTGAGTATTGTGTTCAGCTCTGGGCCCCTCAGTTCAGGAAGGATATTGAGGTGCTGGAGCGGGTCCAGAGAAGAGCAACGAGGCTGGTGAAGGGACTTGAGCACAAGTCCTATGAGGAGAGGCTGAGGGAACTGGGGTTGTTTAGTCTGGAGAAGAAAAGGCTTAGAGGTGACCTCATCACTCTCTACAACTACCTGAAAGGAAGCTGTAGCCAAGTGGGGGTTGGTCTCTTCTCCCAGGCAATCGGCAATAGGACAAGAGAGCACGGGCTTAAACTCTGCCAGGGGAGGTTTAGGTTGGATATTAGAAAGAAGTTCTTTACAGAGAGAGTGATCAGGCATTGGAACAGCCTACCCAGAGAGGTGGTGGATTCACAGTCCCTGGAGAATTTTAAGATGAGGCTGGATGTGGCACTGAGTGCCATGATCTAGTAATCACAGTGGGGTTGGATCAAGGGTTGGACTTGATGATCTCGGAGGTCTCTTCCAACCCAGTTAATTCTATGATTCTATGATTCTATGATTCTCTTGATACCCTCCCTTCAGATACTTATATATGATCAGGTCCCCTGATGTCTCTTCTCAAGGTTGAACAGACCCAGCTCCCTCAGCCTTTCCTCATAAGAGAGATGCTCCAGACCCTTGCTCAGCTTTGATGCCCTCTGCTGGACCTGCTGGAGCTCCATGTCTCTCTCGGGCTGAGGAGCTCAGAACTAGGCACAGCACTCCAGAGGTGGTCTCAGTAGGACTGAATAGACGGGCAGTATCACCTCCCTTGACCCTCTGGCAATGCTTTTCCTAATGCACCTGTGAACACCATTGGCCACAAGAGCACACTGTTGGTCATGGACAGCTCGTTTTCCATCAGGACTCCCAGGTCCTTCTCCACACAGCTGCTTTCCAGTAAGTCAGCCCCCAGCCTGTATTGTGCCTGGGGTTATTCCTCACGGGTGCAGGACCCTGCACTTGCCTTTGTTGAATATCAGATGGATCCTCTTTGTTCATCTCTCCATCCTGTTGAGGTTCTTCTGAAGGGCTGCTCAGCCCTCTGTGGTATCAGCCACTTCCCACAGCTTTGTGTCATCAGCAAACTTCCCGAGGAGGCACCTACATCTTCATCCAAGCCATTGATGGATAAGTAAATAATAATCATGCCAGTATAGAGCCTTGAGGCACACCACCAGTGACAGGTCTCCAAGTAGACCCTGTGCCACTGATTGCAACTCTTTGGGATCTGCTGTTCAGCCAGTTCTCAATCCACTTCATCCAGTCCATACTTCATGAGTTTGCCTATGAGAATATTGTGAGAGACAGCGTCAAAAGCCTTACTAAAGTTGAGATAGGCAACATCCACTGCTCTCTCCCCATCCATCCATCTATCCATCCATCCATCCAGTTGTTTTGATTGTAGAAGGTAATCAAGTTGGTGAAGCATGATTTCCCTTTAGTGAGTCCATGCTTGCTTCTGATCACCTTCTCATTATCTCTGTTGACAGGGATTCCTTCCAGAATGAGGCGCTCCACCAGCCTTCCAGGGATTGAGATGAGGCTTACTGGCCAGTAGTTCCCTAGGTCCTCCTTCTTGCACTTTTTGAAGACTGGGATGATATTTGTTTTTTTTCCAGTCCTCAGGTACCTCGCCTGATCACCATGACCTTTCAAAGACAACTGTGAGCAGCCTGTCTATCGTGTCTGCCAGGTCTCTCACCATGCGTGGATGTTTCCTGTCAGGGTCCATAGATTTGTGGATGTCTGGGTTTTCTCTAAACCAATCCTTCTTCACCAGGGGAAAATCTTTCCAAGATTCCTTTACCCTGGTCTCCTGGGTCAGAGATCCCTGAGGGTTAATCTTGTCAGTGAAGACTGAAGAAAAGGTGTTCAGTAACTCTGCCTTTTTTGTGCCCTGTTACCAGGGTCTCCTCTCCACTTAATAATGGGCCCACACTATGCTTAGTTTTTCTTTTGTTACTGATGTACTTGAAGAAGCTCTTCTTGATGTCCTTGACATCCTTGGGCAGATTTAACTCCAGATGGGCCTTGCTCATTTCTACCTACTCTGACAACCTTTCTATATTCATTCCATTCTTCCATATCCTGTGTATTTCCTGCTTACGCTGAGTAGTGACAGGAGTTCCTTGTTCATATATGTAGGTCTCTTGCACCCTTTGACTGATTTCCTGTTTATCAGGATGCAAGCTCAATCCTAAGGAACCTGTGTAACTACAAAATATATTGGGATCCACAAATAACACAGCCATTTTCTCGCATGCAGTTGCCTACAGGCAATTAACTGCATATGAAGAGATGAATATGTCAAAACTGTAATGCCTAATCATAGTAATGCATGATATTTATTATAGAAGTATCAGAAAATAACCATCTAAACGATTTATTTGAGTTATAACTATTCATATATTATATGTTGTGCATGTAAATACATACAATGCATTTAGGTACAGAACCTCTATGATATATGATATAGAAAAACATGCATTATATAAACTAAATTATATAAACATCCCTTAAAAATTCCATGATAAGTTTTAGCAATCCTAAACTAATGTGCCCCCTCGGTATCTCATGGCACGTCCATGTGGCATGGCAGCTGGGCCTTGCTGGCAGCAATGTTAGCATATGAACTATACCTAACCCTATCGGAGGAGGAAGTAACCTACTTACAAGAATAGAGCATCTTGACCTTAAACAACCTGTCAATCACTGTGAAGTTGCAAACAAGACAAAGAGCCCCCCAGAAAGGCAGATGGTGACAATGACAGTCAGTTTTAGGTTCTAGGTGACTCAGAAGAGATCTGTTAGGAACTGGATATTTTGTGTAGCACCCTTACCCTGATGGTGACTGGTATGACTCCAGAACAGTTATGAGGAGCAAGATCTAAGAGATTCCAGAAACGCCCAAGAGACAACCCAGGGATTCTTGTCCCAGTCCAAGGACTCTACACCCCACAGCTGAAATCATCTCACTGGTCCTCTTGATTATCCTTCTGAACCATGAAATCACCCTGTGGAACAGGGGAACTAAGTAATTCTTAAAAATTGCATATATCTGTGAGTGAAGTGTTTTGCTGCCAAGTCCATTTAGTCTCCACACTGTCAATTTTACCTACAACACTCCTATACCCCTTGAGGCCATAGTGTCCTTTTTTTTGTGTGGTCTCTCAGAGAATTTGTTTAGTTGCATCAACTTGACAGTTTTTGCATCAAGGACAATGATCTAATCCTCTTCTTTAATCATCTGAGAGAGAGGCCAATTCAAGGAGCTGGGTTTGCACAGATTGGGTTAATATGGTTTCTTAGCTGTCACTGTTCTCTTGGTCCTTTCAGGTCTTTGTGTTTATCCTGATTAACCTCAAACAGATGACTTAACAAAAACACATCCTTTGTAGGAAAAAAGAGTGCAGACAACAGAAATCTTCTTTGTTCTAAGCTTAAATGTTCCAAGTTTATTGTTAGATACTACACTAGAGGGACCACTACTCAGGATTCTATCAGAATCACTGAAGTTTTTTTCAACAGTTTTTAAAAACCTCTCTTGGTAAACATTTAACTCTGCCTTTCACAAAAGCCATGCTTTATGTACTCGAAACAGTGGATACCTCCTCTTCCCTCCCACATATGGTTAAATATATTGCTGATTTCTTTGAGACAGGGTTCAAATCATAATGAACTCAATTCAATCCCCCAGTTAAGGATTTTAATCATAGAATCAGAGAATATAAGCATAATAGGATACGCTGAAGTTGGAAGGGACACATTAGGATCATTGAGTCCAACTCCTGGCCCTGCACAGAACACCCCAAGAGTCACACCACGTGCCCAGCCAACCTCTTGCTGAAGAACCTTTTTCTAACATCTAACCTAAACCTCCCCTGACCCATCTTCAGGTTTTTTCCTTGAGTCCTGTCACTGGTCACCACAGAGAAGAGATCAGTATCTGCCCCTCCTCTTCCCTTTACAAGGAAGCTGTAGCCTGCAATGAGGCCTCTCCTCAGTCTCCTCCAGGCTGAAAAGAACCAAGTGACCTTGGACATTGTTCATATGGCTTCCCCTCAAGACCCTTCACCATCCTCATGGCCCTCCTTTGAATGGTCTCTAATAGCTTAATGTCTTTTTTATATTGTGGTGCCTAAAGCTGCATACAGTACATTCACATCTAATGGACAGTCCTATACTCCAGCAAGAAAATTCCTTATGTCAGGTACAGTGTCTTCCAACACCTTCTTTCTTTCATGGAGTCACATGGACTTTTTCCTGTGATCTCTTTGGATTAATTTAACATGATACCTGTTACAAGTCTTCTTTGGTATGATTTATCATCACAGAATGTGCTAATCTTGGTACACCATGCTGTCTTCCAGAGTGAAATGCATTTCATGAAGAGCAATTGTTTTTGTTTGATGTGGATTTCAATTAGCAATTGAAGGCATGGCAACCATGGATCATTTTACATGGACACATGTCTCAGTTTAATTGAGACAAGGGTCTTTTGCTGAGGATGGATTAGGAGAAAAAGACCCAAACCTTCTTTTCTAGCAATTATAGATTCGAAATTAAGAGGCCCCGATTGAAGGAAAGCAAATTATGGAAAAGGGAAAAAAGGAAAAATAACAGCCCTTTATTAAGTATGTGTGCATTAACGTAACACGAGGGAAAA
>NW_020960740.1:3809-7885 GCF_003031625.1 Empidonax traillii | reverse complement strand
AAGTCAGGGCTGACCTTTCCATGATGCTCATGATAGTCCTGCTTTGAACAGGAATTAGGCTGTGACATTGCCAACTGTTCCTTCTGAAACAAAATATTCTGTCATCTGTAACATGTCTGGATAGGTGTATAACAGTCCTCATAAAGGGCTGAGAAAACTGACTGGAATGAATGTGAGAGCATGATGTCCCCCTCCTGGACGAATGGGATGGCAGTGCTGGATATATTTGTGACTGCACGTCTGCACTGATTTTACAGTCTCTGGAGGAGGTGCAGTCAGGTCATGGAAAGGTGACCATGCAAGTGTGGGGATGTCTGGACAAAACAGAACAGCAGTTTAGGGCAATTTAGGCATCTTAAAGAATAGCAAATTAAGGGAACCATGAACAGAGCTAGAGGCACAATCTTGCTGTGATTGTGTTTGACTCAAAAGGCAAAAGCAAAAGAGAGAAGAGTGAAATGCAGCTAAACAAGTCTCAGACTATGTATTTTATGACTCCAAACATAATTGGCCTAATTTTTAATTCAGTGATTATTTGCCCTGAGGCTCTGATACTACAAGCATAAAGCAACTGCGGTAAAGAAGCTGAACTCTGACTCCAATAGACCTGTATTTATACTGATTTAAAACTGAAACCTATTCAATGAGTAAATAAACACTGAAAATTTGGGGGAGGAGGTAATTTGAACCAGAAACTGTCAATTATGTAACGACATTCAATATCAAAATTGCTGAGCATATGTATTGAAATAAAGAAAAACATTTCATAAGAGTTTTTCATGGACATGACCTTTGGCATCTAAATAACCGTCTGGAGTAAAATATGTGAGGCTGTTCTGACAATAATTTATAAGTGGAAATTTAAGTCCACAAAGAAAGTAATCATTCAGATGGGCTGACACATATTTGCATGCCAAGACTGCTGCAGAAATGCTCCATGACTATTCATTATATATTAAATTCCATGGGATATTTGCATAAACCTGCACAAGAGTCTAACCTTTTTATTAGAAGTTCTCACCTATCTCCTTCATCAACACTTAGCTATTTCAAGTGAAGAGGTATAAAGGAAGATAACTGGTTTTTTAGCATACAAAAAGCACCAGAGAAACCTACAAATAACGAAAACTTTGTCTTGAATTGCCAGTTTTCACACTGTCTTGTAACAGCTTTCTCTCTCAAGTGTGGTTCTTCTCTGGCAAGGGAACAGTGAAGAGGATTGGTCAGTGGATATTTGTGAAGTGCTTTGAAGTGAAATTGTGCTCAGTATTCCTGTAGGTAATTCCAAAGCTCTGTACTAAGTTTTCAAGTCTTTAAAAAATAATCCTTTAAAGCTAAGGAACTTCAACTGCCCCTATTGTCAGTGGACAGACCTGATTTTGAAAACAAATTATGAATTTCATTAAAGAGAAAATGAGTAACCATTGGAAGCTGGGAAAAGACACATTTCCTGAAAATTTCAAAGGAGTCTCTATTTTTTATGACTAGTGTTTGCTTTTGTTTAAGTTGTACAGTCAAAAGCTGTGCCCAAGTATGAAGAACTAAAGAGCTAATAATTAAGAATGTCATCCAGTCCTCAAATGCTGGGCCTCCAATTTTTGTCTATGTCTTAGATACCTAAACAGTGAGTCCTATCATAAATTCCCTGATCAGAGAATAAAGTAAACCCGAATGTCACCAAAACAGAAAACAGGATCACTCCTGCAGACTTTTAGGAGTGCCTCTTCACTGACTATGTAGAGAAATTAAGACTTTTATTTTCGTAGAATAAATTAATTTTGCAACTAATTTTTAATCACAAATTAAGTGATGAAATTAGACAAGCCAAATTCTAAGATTCTCCAAGTAGAAGCACCTCCAGATGATCCAGGAGACTGACTTTTCAATTTCCATGAGATTCAAAACTAATTCCTTGAAAATCCTCAGCCCAACTGCAGAAAGAAAGAACTTGCTATTCTGTCCCTCATCTACTCACACTTAGTCAATACTGCAATTTCCTTCCAGTCATATTTTTAAGAAAAATATATTCAGTTCCAGAAGATACTAAATTATTTCAGAAGTTGAGCTCAATGGGATCTAGAAGCCCCAAAATATGGGAAAATCTGAATCCAGCTACTAATAAAAGCATAATCATAGATATCCATTGAATTGTTATAATTTCACTGTTTTCAAGTGGTTCAAATTTTTTAAAACAGTTAATGTCAGTCTTTTTAAATGCTATAAATTGCTTCAGAAACCTCCTGTCTTCTTTCCTTCCCCCCATTGTTTCCTCTGTCTTTCAAAGCCCTGAGTTCTGCTCCTCTCTTAGTCTCTGCTCCTCTTTTTCTACACGTGGGCTGTCACATTTCCTTCCAGAGGATTTACTCATCTGGGCTATAGCCCACAGCTCATCTCTAAAGAAACAATCCTGGAATGCTGGCTTTTTTTTTTTTTTTTTTTTTTTTTTTTTTTTTTTTTTTTTTTTTTTTTTTTTTTTTTTTTTTTTTTTTTTTTTTTTTTTTTTTTTTTTTTTTTTTTTTTTTTTTTTTTCCTGAAGAAACACATACAGCAAAGACTGACAAAAAAACCCTGTTTGTCCCTTTTCTCTCCAAGGTTTTGAAAAATTGTCTTATCCTTTATAAATGTGAGAGCTGAGCTTAAAAGTTTAACCCTACCCCCCATAGATACATGAAGCCAGTGGGAGTTTGTTCAGTTTGCAGGGAAATCCTTGTAGCAATACTGCAAATGTAGCTAAATTTATTTTAAAAAGGCTTTATGTGAAAGGACAATATATTAAAATTCCAAAGGTTGAGACAGAAACAAAGATGCTAACTGTGCATTTACTTTGTTGTTCCTATGAAGATCATTTTTAATGTATAGTTCTTTCTGTGTAAATAAAAAATCTGAAAAGAAGTCCATGCTGATTGTGATAGCAGATGCAGTCCAACAACTTACATATTATTTGTATTGTAATGAAAGTGAAGATTTCTTTGTAATATAGTCTACACAATTAAGTGGATTTGCAATATTGAGAGTCATAATCAAGGCAACATCCCATTAAAAATAACAAAAGAAGAAAAAGAGAGGGAGGTTATTCTGAGAACCTTAAAATGATAACTCAACTAGACCATTACTGCCAATATATCCCACAATGTTCTGCCAGCAGAAGGAACTGTGTCTTATCTTTTGACAGGAATGACATCTCCCAGATTTTTCTGAGGCTGCATGGAAGGTCTCTCTGTAACCCACAAGGTGTAAGTTATATAGACCTAATCCAGCTCCATATACAATCCAGTTCTGAAATCAGACTGAGCCATCAAAGAATTCCATATGTATAGGGGGACTGAAACCTTTAGGTGTATTTCTCCATCAGTCAGAGCACTGGTAGGAGTGTAGGACATCAAAGTGAACATATGGAAAGGCCCACCAACTTCTGCAGCAAAACAGAGACCTTTTCACATGTCCCTTCTCTCGCAATCATGCAAGGAGAAGGCTGGAAACGCTGTCCAGGGTACAAGGCAAGGCAAGAACCACCAATCTGAGTAGAAGAACCGTCACATTGGTGTGTTGTCAGGCTCAGTACACACAGGACTGTAAAAGTTGATGTGTGAGACCTTGACATAAGCATTCTTCTTTGTACAGACTGTATAAATGCACACACACACATCAGGCATGTATGGAGGTGTAAAATAACTTCCTTCTAAATGTTTTTTTTTTCCAAATTTTTTTTTGGCAGACTCCTGAACACTTTTTACAAGTGGATCAGACCCTCATACAGCACCCTAAAGCTTCCTGATGGTTTGAGATTGTTTTTCTTTCTTGTTTTTTTCCCTTAAAATCCATGTCCTGGCTCAAAACCACTGCAATGTATAACAGCTCAATCTCCATGTCCCATTATATTAAAATTCTCTAGACAATTTACCAAGGAAGAAGTAAGCTGTGATTTGTCAGTGTAGGTGGCATTAGACAGCTGAGGCTGAAAAGTGAGAAAGGATTTCCAAACAAGAAGTGAAAACCAGAAGTTCTTAATTCCTGACATGATTTATTTGTTAATGGGCTAAAACCGACTTTGTCAATTTATAAAAAGGAAAAGAAAA
>NW_020960740.1:0-3367 GCF_003031625.1 Empidonax traillii | reverse complement strand
AAAAAAAGAGAAAATAGTATTTGCCTATTTAATTATAATACTGAGGTAATATTTAATGTTTAAAAAATTTGCTGACATTGAATTACATCATGGAACTGTTTCTATATAATTTCTGCCCTTTGAGGGTACAAGATTTTTATATGTAATACACCTTTGTATTTTTAGTTGATCTTAAACTCACTCTTTATTATATTTCTTTTTTCTCCTTTCTATTTTAAAAACACACCTACCTTATCAAACCAGCCTTGCTCTTTATCAGCATTTGCCAGCCTGATAACAACTCTTTTCTAGAACTGATTTGATACAGATGTTTCCCTCTGGCTGTGAGGTTTTTGTTTTCATTTTTTATTCTCTTATTTCAGAAATCTCCACCATCTTGATCTTAATTTACTAATGAGAGCCTTGACACCTAAACCCAACTCTGTAATTTTTTTTACAATCTTTGTTACAAGATATAGAGACCTGTTTATTTTGTGTTTTTAAACAAACTATATCTGCATTAAAAACTGTCTGCCTTTCAAACAAAAATAATTATGAAGAATTATTCACTTTCTCTTTTTTTGAAAAAAACTGCTGTGACATTGAAAATTTATCAAAATGTTATGAAAATGTACAGAAAGTTTTTGAAATTTGCCACTTTAAATCTGATAAGTTTTTGATAAAAAACTTAATGAAGATTTGATGAAAAGAATTAAAAAGTGAGAAATATATTGTTTTCCAAACCCTTAAAAACAACTTGGATATCTTTACATGAATAAATTTTTAAATGTTTGAACCACCTGAAACCATATAATAATTAGGTCTATACAGAACTGCAAATGGGTATTAGCAAAACATTCATAGGGTATTGCAGAGGATCTCAAGAAGACATTGTAATATTTTTTAAGATTTCCACAATCCTTACTGTTCTACATCTCCAGCCTTCCTTTTTCAGTGTTTGGGTTTTTAAGGGTATTTTGAATTCCAAATCAGAGTAATGAATTAAAAAAAAAAAAAAAAAAAAGGAAAATGTACTTGGATACAAATGTAAAAGTAAAAATTGTACCTCTAAGGTTATAACAAGCACAATTATGATCCTCATAAATGTAAACAGAGGAAATGTGAACAGATGCCACTGATATTTTACAAGTAATCCAAAGACTCCTCTTGGTTTGGCAGCTTCTTATTTGAATAAAATTCTTCCCAACTTAAAGTTAGGGTTTCTTTTTAAAGACAAATATCAGTATTTCTTCATTTTATGTAAAATATTCCATTCCTTTCTATTATTTGAATGTAGAATTTGTATGTTACAAATTATTATCATGAATGGAATCATCCAAATATTTTCTTCCAACAAACAGAAATACTGAAACTTTCCTAAATGGTTTTCAGACTTCTCAATTCATCATGAAGGAGGTTTTAACCTGAGTTCACATACACTTGTTTCCTCTTGTGTTAACTATCCCAAAAGTGCTACAAATGTATAGCTTTTTTAATACATAAATAAGCATTAAATCAAGGACAGACAAGTTCCTGGTTTAATATTCAGGAGAAACGGGAATTATATTGGTCCAATCACATTTGGAGAATGAGCTTTCTTATTGTGATTCTGCACTTCAGAAGTGGCTCATGTCTTTATGTAGACAAAGGACACAGAAATTGGAGAGGAATATTTATTTCTTCCAAAAGCACCAATACTTGGAAGCTTGAACGCCTTAAAGCCATAGCACTTTATTCTCTGAAAGAGAAATGGAAATGGAGAGTTTGAAAGTCCCACCTGATCTCATTTCTAACACTTCACTCCTTTGGCTAAGGGATTCTCCTCCTCTCTGTGAAAAGGTTGGCCTCTTTTACCCCGTACTTCAGGCACTATTTGAAGTAGTTGAGTCCTGCCACGAGGAAAAACTTCTCCAGGAAAAGTTCAGAGTCCAGCACGGCAATGTGCGCAGCCCGGCCTATCAACGTGTTGGCCGTGTTTGGCAGGGCATGGAACACGTTATGTCGGATCAAAGTGCAGTCCTTCGCCCCGATCAAAGGCTGGAGCAGGTTGTTGATCATCTCTGCGTAAACAGGACCTGAAAAAGAGTTTAGATGTCACAGCTACGTGCCACAGATCCCAGATCCTCTCTTGCCTTACAGTATCATTTAATTACAGTCCCAGAGGGAAGGAAAATGGAAGCAAGGCCAAAATGCAGGAGACAGGAGGCCAGTTCAAAGATTTGCCAGGTGCCAAGGTATTGTTAATCTCATGGAGGCACTGGCCATGTGGAGAGATCTGAGTACGAGGAATGAGAAAATCCTGGGCAATCAGTCACATTTCCTCTGCCATTGAAGAAAATGCTCTTGCCCCTTTCAGGGGAGTTCGGTTGGATTCACAGTGCCAGTGGACTCAAATGTGAAAGGGTCTGGAAGGACACAGTGGCCCATTGAGTTTCTCTGGGAAATGCAGGAAGGATGTCATGTAGATATTTGAGGAGTTTATGGGGCAAAAACTATGGCTCATGAAACATTTACTGATAAATGACCTACACTGAATGTAGATCTGGCTCCTCCTAGGTCAAGTATCTCCCTGAGAAATAATCACTGTATGACAGTTAAAGAACATCCTTTTAGTTCATAACTGAGGATGGATAGAAAGAGCTGGCATTTAGGTAAGAGGTGTGAAGGCAACCATGCTCATTACTGGTCCTGGGTGCCCCTTCTGTTTCTAAAGAGTACCTTAATTTCTAGGAAATCAAATATATGAAATGGGGGTGAGATTGCACTGAGACTTATTGCTGGAAATGGTATCAAGCCATGAAACGTTTTATAAATGAGGCAGGCTGCTAATAACAAAGGCAATACGTGGAACAACACATGGCCTGAGCTCTCACAGGAGGGCCTCTGAGTGGCGTGAGTTCTGATGTGCTTTACAGATTTTATTACAAAACAACACAATTTTAGATCTGTCCCTTAAATAATCTGGCAATCACTCAAACACTAAGGGAAAGAAAGGGAAAACCTCCTGACTCTGGTTGTGCTGAGAAAGATTTCATTATGTGTAACAAAGGTGAGACAATATAAGTAAATCAGTAGACTACAGAAAAAAACATTGACAAGAGCTAGTTCTATTATCATCACTTTAAAGGAAAAAAAATTAGAGGGAAGAGGAAGAAGCAGTAAGAAACCTTTGATTATGACCTGATTGAATTTTTTTTTTTTTTGTCATCAGGCAAAAAGCTTCTTGAAAAGCTTCTTTTATTGATTTCAGTAATTTCCTGTGGGAAGAGAACACTTTCTTCCTTATCAAATAAACATTTGAGTTTTCATCCTGCTGATGAAAAACCCTTCTAATACAATGACCTCAGCTGCACAAAACCACAGTTCTTCAATACCTTCGTGAATACAG
>NW_020960739.1:5611-7886 GCF_003031625.1 Empidonax traillii | reverse complement strand
ATGGCTTGGGTACCATTGCAATGGCAAGTCAAGGTGTTTGCAGCACAGACCTGCTCTGAACAAGCACAGAGTAGCAGGCAGGGACAGGTGTAAACTGAGGAGTCCACAACTGTCACAGGCACACCAAAAACTTCTGTTTTCTCCTTTCAGTAAAATTCATGTTGACTGGTTAGAGCTGTGTTTGTGAGCTCAGCTAAGGCCATCTGCCCAGACAAAAATGCATCAAAGCTGAACAAGAAGATGTGGTGAGTGGAACTAAGCAGAGCCTTCAGTAATACAGGAACAATGTAAATTAGGAGGGTGATGTAATGGTGTTCAGTTTTGTTCTGAGCTCCCCCTAACATCTGACATTGCATGAAAGTCTGAGTGCATGATCAGATGAGAGTCACAGACTTTTTCGTGTTGGAAGTGATCCCAGGAGGTCTCTAGCACAAGCTTCCTCTCAAAGTAGGGTCAGCCATGGGGTCAGAAAAGTTGCTCAGGTGGTTCTTGAAAATCTCAAGGATGGAGAGTGCAAACCTCTCAGGCCTATCTGTTCCACAGCCGGGCTGTTGCTGCGGGGCAAAGATTTCTCCTCGTACTGAGTGTGAACCACTCTCATTTTCATTTGAGACATTGTCTTTCATCTTGTCACCATGCACCACCGTGAAGAGTCTGGCTCCATCCCTTGACACCCTCCCTTGCAGGCACTGGAATCTGTTGTTAGGTAGCCCTGGAGCAATCTCTTCTGCAGATTGAACAAGCTCAGCTCCCTCAGTGTCTCCTCACATGTACTTTAGCCCTGACCATCTTGGAAGCTTCCACTGAAGTTCCTCCAGTTGCAAGGGGATGACAGAAGTGGGGCAAAACCTTCCACTTTGGCTTCCCTTACAGTCAGTAGAGAGATAGAGCAAGAGCCTTATCATAGGATCACCCTTTCTATCCACTTTAATATAGATTTTTAAGACAGATGGTATAAATCACTGAGGGCTATCTTTCTCCACTAGGGAAGGAGCTTAAGCAAATAGTTCAGTATTAAGCATCTAGCTTGCACAGAGCTCAGGTCACTGAGATAAGCCATACACTTTTTATTTTAATTCCCTATCTGTAAAATGAAGATGCTAGTGCTTCCTCGTTTCTCCCATCTATTTGAACTGTATGTAACTACTAAGTTAGACTGAAAGGTGTTTTGCCTGGAGTATGAATAATGACAGCTGACATCTTTTTGAGCCTTATTGGCTTCATGCTACCATTATTAAAGACGAGGAGATGGAAGACCAAGCTTCTAGAGCAAATAAATGTTGAGCATTCATTCACACACAACCTAAAAAGCTCACACAGAAGGGGTATGAAGGGAAAAATAAGGCAGTGAATTTCCACAATTTCTCATTCTCTCAAACTTCTGAACTGCTGCCAACTTCAAATCTAAACTGGCACATTTCTTATTTTGCTCTTTTAACAGGAGATAATTATAGCTCATTGTTCCACAGCTTACTGTGTAAAATGCTGAGCAGTATTTCTGTCTATTCTTCTTAGCTTTGAGGAGCTCTAACTACTTTTGATTCTTGTGTCCCAGATAATCACCAGTTACCAGTTAAAACTTCATTAAAAATGAGGCCAAACATAGATGAAAATGCCAACAAAAACATGCCTGAAAAGACAGATGAATAAAATGGCAGTGCCCTTAGAAACAGGTTTTCTCAGATGGTCTTTTTAAAAATAACTAAAGAACAGTTTATAAATTTAATTACATTTGATGTAATCAAACTTCTTCAAAGTAATTGTCCTAAGGATATGGAATTTAAAAATGGAAATGATACTCTGAAGGTACCCACCCAGTGAGGGCATTTCTGCAAATATCCATGTGTATTCCTTTCATGACCTAGAGTTCAAATTTATCTAGTGTTTTCCACATTACTGAAATAAGTTTAAACTATAATGTACAATTAAAATTAAGATGGTAAAAACATATTTGAGTTGCACTCCTGCACTTTTCCACAATTAGGAAGGCAACAGTTCCCTTGGGTTTTCCTTCTTTGGCTTTGAAGAAAAATGGCTGGTTAGTATTTCCAAAACATTTCTGTGATATTCTACAACATCAATAGCTCAACAAAAAGAGGTTCCTCCTCCTGTTCTTTTAATCCAAAATCCAACTCTAAAATACATAATTAGAAAATACTATTTCGGAGGCACCTCCATTTTTCTTTTTTTTTTTTTTTTTTTTTTTTTTTTTTTTTTTTTTTTTTTTTTTTTTTTTTTTTTTTTTTTTTTTTTTTTTTTTTTTTTTTTTTTTTTT
>NW_020960739.1:0-3721 GCF_003031625.1 Empidonax traillii | reverse complement strand
TGGACAATTGTCATGAAAATGCAATTCTGCCAAGTCTGTAGACTAGGAACCAAGGATACTTTAAATTCCTGTGTTTTGCCATCACAACAGGTCTTTACAGTATGAAAGCTGATAAGGTAAGCACTAAAGTCCCACGAGGTTTTCTTCCTCACATTTCTGAAGGACAGTGAGAATGTAATGTGTAATGTGAGACTGAAATAAAATGGATGGTTCCAAATTTGGTAAAGTAAGCCAGTCTTGTTCCTTTTTTAGGGCCTGAAATATTTAGGAAATATGATAAATAACTTTCCTTGATACTTCTGTATGGCACCTTTCATCCAAAGGAATCATGGGGACAGGTGAATACTCTCACATACTGCTGAGAGCCTGAGGCTCCCCAGATGGAGTTCTGGGGTCATGATCTGAGTCAGGCATAAGGACTAACACACATGGAGCTGCATGCAGCAGAAACAGGCCGTTCTTAACTAAATCAATGCTAGCCACGTACCAAAGATCTACTCCTGATTTGAAACAAAGCCTGTGACATCTTAAACAACCACAGTTTGTCAGGACAATCTCCAAGCCAGTGTTTCCAGTGCCACTCAAAAAACTGATGCACTTTATGTACCATTTAAAGAAAATTTTTTGGGCTCCAGTGTCCCAGACTGTACAGTCCAGAGAGTCTCCCACCTCTGAATGGTTGGGCAAACTGCACCAGGAATGTAACTGATTTGAAACAACCATTCAAAATGTATATCTTTGTCCTCCTTGTGCCCTGGTCTCCCTGACACCTGACCACTACCCTGACCAACAAATTTGATCATTCACAGGTGAATCATATTGAGCAAAGGACTGACTTCTATCTGATCATTTTAAAAGCTCTTGTTCAAGAAAAAATACATATTAGCATGGATTTCAGCTGAAAGGAGATCTTCTGTCTTCCCATGCTGTATATCCAAAGGAGAAAAAATCTGCAGACCATGAATGCAGCTGAAACAGGCACATCTGTATCTCTGCCTGAACACTACACTGAGTCCCTATTTTTACCCACTGTTATAGCTAAGATGGCTGAATTACAAGGTCACGTATTTTGCTGAAGGCGATATCATGAGTCATTTGATTAAAACTCTGCCCTTCCCGGTTCTCAGTCCTTTTCTCTACTCATTAGTACACACAATGTAATAAAATGTTGGAATATCCCCAGAAGGGAGTCTTGCTTAGACCACTTCCTCTGTAGTTCACTACCACAGACCTCAATTCCTGGCTTAGGCAGCTTTCCAGATGAACTATATGATGCAAAATAACATTTTCAGTTAAATTTCAAGTGGGATAATGTGCAGCTACAGAAATTCAACATTGTTCTAAATTTAAACAAAATTGCAAGAGGAATTTTAGAGAGTATTCAAGAGAGTAAACAAAATAGAGGCTAAGCAAATACATAGTGGACACTATTCACTCTTCCAATTATCCATCTCGACAAGGGTTCTTTGATGCATTTAGGAACTTTTGACCTTCCCCCTTCCTTTCCTTCCCCCCCCCGCCAAATTTTTAGCAAAAACTCTTTACCCAACCCTCTAATCTAGGATAATTGAAAACTGAAAAGTTTGTAAAATTAACCAGCTGTGCTAACTGATGAGAAATCACTGATAACATTAGATATTTTATTAAAGTTGAATTAACACTCTTCTATTTTATAACACAGTTTAAGGAAGGGTTCATTTTATAAACTCACTGGGTGTTGGAATGAAAGATGTGATAGTTCCCATGTAACCTCATAAATTCTCTTGCTAGTCAGTTTTGAGTCTACAAGCTCTAATAAAATTCTCATGAGAACACAGTATTCATCCATAAAAACTCCTGAACCCCCCATGGGAATTGGCTGGTTTAGAAGGGTTCAGAGGTTCAAGCCTGTGGTTTATTTATTAAAATTTTCTCAGTAAATATATCATAGTATAATAGATAACAAGCACACTGTTCTGTGCTAATAACATCCATCTTCCATAATATACATGCACAGTACTCTTCAAAAATAGGAGGGAAGAACCTTAAGTTACATTTGAATGTGAACTGGACCTTTTCTCAAAAAGAAGTTGTAATCACAAACAAGAGTGAGAATTTGCTTCCTTATTTTTCCCCTCACAAAACCACTGTCATCAAATGCAGCTAAGATGTTGCTCTGTGCAAAGCTATAAAAAGGGGATTCGGATCACCTGAGTTTTTAATAGACTGGGCTCAGGTTACACATTTCTAGACCCAGAAGATGATGGTAACTTAAAGATAACAGTAGTAGAGCATCAAAAGTTGTAGAAGTACATTCTTTCACTGCAGTATTAGAAGTGTGAACTGACCAGGAGCATCATATCCATGCTGGAAATACAAGTATTTTGCATAGTCTGAGGTTGGAGGCTCTGAATCAATTTTACCTCCCCCCTCTATAAAGCCTCCAAACCAACCCTAAAAAAGTGCAAATTCCTTCCTTCCCTTGGAGTCATTAACAGCAGCAGCAATGTGATAGGCAGCAGTAGCTTTTGTGAGACAATATAATGCTCAAGAATAGCTCAGATACTTACTCCAGTGATGAGTCTGATAGCTAGTTCAAGTCAGGCTAATTATTCTAACACAGGATCCACACAGTCATTTCCACCTAAAAAGGCTTTTGAGGGAAGAAAAGTGTCACTAAAATCCAGACAGATTTTTTTTTTTTCCCTGTTGAAAAGCAAAACCAGTTGCTCTATATCCTCTGGTGGTAGAGAAGAACACTTTGACTCCAAGACAAAGTCAGTTCACAGATATTTTTTGGCAGCTCATTTCAGGCCTTTAGAAGCAGGCTCTTGAGGTGGCAGGAACAGGGAGGTGACAAAGTCACCTTCTTTTCAGCACTGCAACCAGCTGCCAGCTTCTAGCACCCAAAATGAACAGGCAGATGGTCACGGCTCTCCTGGTCCAAATCTCACTGCTTCACACAGGTGTGCAGAGCACTGCAGTACCAGCACACTGCAAGACCCAGGGCTGCCAACACCACCGTGCCTCTAAGGTGCTGGGGGCTGAGCATGTCAGAGACAGTCTCTGCGTTCTCTACTCAGCAGCTCCCATATCCTCTACTCCTCTCCTGGCACTTCTGTATAAAGATCAAATGGGAGAGGAAGATGCTACACGGAAAGGGTGGAACACCCTTGCATATTCCCTGCCTTGCCTCCCTGGGACACAAATACATAGCTTTCATAGTCAGCTGTTCTGTGCTCCATATTGCATCCCATACTCAACTCCTCATTGCCTAACACTGATGGAGTGTTTGCCTATAAAGAGCACCAGGCTGCATAGCAAACAAGCCATTAGTCTCCTTTCTCTGTAATCTGCATGCAGGCAGATCCTGCCCAGAAAAACAGACTGTGTTCTGATTCCTGCCAACCATCTGCTGAAACGTAGATGTATTTTACTTTTTATTCTCAAACAACCCCAAGCAACTTCACAAGTTTCCTTCACTTACCATAACAGCATCGTGAATATGTTCAGAAAATTTGCTTAGCTTTGATAATAGAGTTCTGGCATTGTATTTCAAAGCAGTGTACTTCAAATCCTGCTGGGACTGCATTTTTATTTAAAATTCTCTGTATCTTTCCTTTCTCTCCATGTGAGCTCGGCACCTGTACAGTATTTGAGTGCCTGCATGAGAAAGATAATTAACAAAAATATTCAAACAGCCTTTTTTTTTTTTTTTTTCCTGGAAGAAAGCAAACTTAAT
>NW_020960738.1:2809-7887 GCF_003031625.1 Empidonax traillii | reverse complement strand
ATAACGTGTAAGCCCCTCTGTCCCACCAATATATTTCTGTTTGCTGTGACCCTCTGTTGGGTCTGCCAACTTTGCTCTCCACTGCTGTGTAACGATGCAAAGGATGTTGTATCAAACCCCCCCAAATTCTCCATGTTGACTTTTTTGCAGTTGACTTGAAAAACATAACAAAGCGAACATGCTGTCAACAGTCAGCTCTGAAAATCCAGCTGGGATCTAAAGATAACAGATCAGAAACTGTCACTGAAATCGGGGCATGACACTGCTGGTGAACAAGCTGTCCTAATATTTACAGGTTGTTTTAAACAATAATAACACCCCGATTCCCCCACTGATAAAACCCCTTCGCACCGAGGTTGGATTGCAAATGTCCTGGATATCAGTCCTGTGCCTCCATCTGATAGAAACCTTCTGCCAGTGGGTGTCTGGCACGGCTGGATGACATACGGCCTTCGACTGCTGGATGTGGCAGGAAGATACATGAAGCCACATGAGATAAGAAGGTCAGACAGAGGCAGAGCTCACCGGATAAATGGATGATTCCTTGAGGATCTTTGCTGGCTGGTATAAGTCAGTTGTCCCAAGGGAGAAAGAGCATTTGCAAAAGTCACAAACGGAAGTGCCTTCCGAACAAAACATCACACATCAGGGCTCTGTTATGAAAGTATTTACAGCTCATGTTTACAGTTCAGGATTTTAATTTACTGCTCTGGTCAGGCTAAAGAGAGCTGCTGGAGGTTTATATGCTTGCAAAATGTTCCCTTACCTTCCCTCAGATAAAATATCCAAACATATTTATTGTGCCTTCTACCCACTAATGTGAGCTGAACCGATGATATTTTAACTACAGCTGATAAAAGATGTGCAGCTACTGGGTCATGTAAGTCCCTCGGTGCATTAGAACCTTGGAAAAGTGGAAGTGCCTTTAATCTGTTTGGACTGGGACGGGAGAAAGAGGGGCTGGGACTGGATAGTCCTTAAAGTCCCTTCTAACCCAAACCATTCTGTGATTCTACATTTCCCCCGCAGGAAAATTTGCTGCATTGCCACTGTCTTGAAATTCCTGAAGTAGAGAGAGCTTTTGGACTGGTTGTTCCTTAGAAATAAGTGTCTCAGGAGTGCTCTCTTTAAAACAAGGACTGTACTCCAGAGCATTAGCAAGGCCTAAGCAGATGTGAATGTCACTGTAATTTCCTTTTTCTATGATTAAGTCTAGTGAAGATGTCAAAAGTAGATGAAGTGGGGCAAGCTACTTTGAACTGGATGACCCAAAAGTTCCAAAACATTAGGAAATCAGGACATTTCGACAAATATATATCTCTTTGTCAAATATAACCATGACTCAATGAAAAAATTTAGTTCATTGCTTAAGTAAAATTGGACATCCTTAGAGGACATTTTGGGAATGCACTCCAACAATCCATGAAATACATGCAGGAACACACAGCTGCAGGGGAGGAATAAAGTCTTGGCAATTATACCAAGGCTGGAAAAAGATACAAACTGGGCAAATTGTGTGAATGTAATTGAATAAAAGCCTCCATTTTCCTCAAATTGTTCACTATGACCTAGCAAAGTACTTAAACAACAAAAAGAATATTTTTTTTTTAAATGAGTGTTTAGGTTTGGATTTGGGCAACAGAAATGAGGTACCTTAGTCCATCTATATAAACATTACATGAAATTTGATCCCGATTAGCATATGGAGGTCCCAGAAACAGCACTAAAATTTAAGGGTGTTCAACAACTCCAAAAACGAGATAATTTTAACTGGGTGCTAAATATAGGAGTGGCGCTGAGCTTTGTGCATCTCTTAGTAAAGTTTGGCCTCAGGTCATAATTCAGTATGCAAAATGCAATCCAAGATTAAAACCACCCCAAACAATGGGGTTTAATGACAAAGATAAGGAACTACTTGATCTAAAGTCTCAGAGGCTCATCATTTGGAAAATGCCCTGACTTGGACACTTCACTGTGAAAGAAGGTGCAATTAGGTCTGCATATTTTAAAATCCTTATCTTAATGAGTGTAAGAATTAATACATGACTACAGATGAGGGGGAAAGAAGGCAGTAGTTCTCAAGTGTTGAGCAACTGTTTTCTCTGTACTTTTTGAGACTAGAAGATAAAATGGTGATAAAAATGGGGGCTAGAGTGAAATGAAAAGAGAAAGTAATAATGTTTATTAGACAAAAGCACAGATAGATTTGATCGGTCACAGCCTGAAACACAGGCAGAACTGTAGGCAAAGCTTGCTTTGAAAGATAAAACACATGCTAAGAATGATGTTAAACTTTACCCTTTGCTAATGTTATCTGACATTCAGGATCTGTGCTGCCTCGCTCTGCCCTTCCCAGACTTTGCCCTTTATGTTGTAGAGTGTCAAATCTCTTTGACTCCGTGTCATCACAAGGATTTTCCCCTGGCTGCAGCCGAGAGAGGGGCTGAGTCTTGCAGTAAAAATGGAATAAAAGGAAATCCGGACAAAAAGCAAGAAGAGCAAGGGGAAAAACAGATGAAACAAAAGAAGTAGAGAAGGACTGAAGTGAGGAGTGACCTTTTCCACATCCCCAGGGCTGCAGCACTGCGGGGTAGCCGCCAGATCCTCAACTGCTGTCGAACTGACAGAGAGACCCAGATACAGCCTCTCAGACTTCACAAGGGTCCCAAAAGGTAAGATCCTCCTATAATTGGTGAAGACCATCCCAAAACCTGAGCGACATGGAGATACTTATAAAGGAGGAGGTACTTCTTTTCCTTTGCCAGTTTTCAGAACAGAAGTGTGTTCATGTTCAGTGTTGATTTTTAAGGCACGGATGATGAATTTCTGAATATGGGCAGCTGTCAATCCTGACATAACATGAAAGGGATTCAGAGGCTTTCACGGCAGGGTTGAGGTCTCTTTTATCATTATTAATCTGTGTACTGAGGGCTAAAGTGTCAACAGCAGCTACTGAAAAGTGGCAATTGTGCTATTTTAAAAAGCTAGGAAGGAAGATCCGGGGAACTACAGACTGGTGAGCCCCTCCTCTGTGCCTGGGAACATCACGGAGCAGATCCTCGTGAAAGCAATGTTAAGGAACGTGCAAGACAAGGAGGTGATCTGGGACAGCCAGCATGGCTTCACTAAGGGCCCGTTGTGCCTGACCAGTCTGGTGACCTTCTGGGATGGAGTGACTGCAACAGTCAACAGGGGAAGATGTCATCTACCAACTGATGTCATCTAGCCAGATTTTTGTAAGGCTTTCTACATGACATTCTTGTCTCCAAACTGGAGACATGGGTTTGAAGGGTGGTCTGTTCAGTGAACTTGGAATTGGCTGGATGGACATAGCCAGAGAGTTGTGCTCAACGGCTCCACATCCAGGTGGAGGCCAGGGATGATGGGTGTCCCTCAGGGCTCGGTCTTGGGACTGAGTGTCTTCAATATCTTCAGTGACTTTGCAGATGACATGTAGCTGAGTGGTGCAGCTGACATAACAGAAGGATGGGACCACCCAGAGGGACGTGGAAAAACTTGAGAAGTGGACCCATCACAACCTCATGAAGCTTGGAGCAAACTGGTCCAGTGGAGGGTGACCCTGCCCACGGCAGAGAGTTGGAATGAAATGATCTTTAAAGTCCCTTCCAACCCAAATCATTCCATGATCCTATGATTTCCAGTAAGAGGAGGAAGAACACTCTCAGGCTGCAATGGCTACCAGGCTCATTCCAGCTATCAAGTAAAAGACAAGGACAACCTAATATAGAGCTGAATATCCACTCATCTGGGAGGATGAGGCACTTTCAGGTGGTGACTGAGAGTTGAAAGGGTTGCTGTGTGCTGGAGATGCCTGACTTGCTATGTGACAGGAGAGGATCCCATGGTGACCTTCAGAACGACGTGCCACACAAAGCTGGATGGGAGCAGACCTGTGCACTCTGAGGGGATGCACAGCATAAACTCTTCTCTGCCACAGAGGCACAAAAATACAGGGAAAAATCCAGCAAAGCACTGTTTTGACACAGTACTTTGACACAATGGCACAATACTCGCTGTAAAAATCAAAAAATATAAAGGAAGAATACAGACAAAGGTGCTTTTTACCTTTGAGCTGCTCTCACTCCAAGGGAGCTGGAAGAAGAAGACACAGAGATGCTTAGTGGGCAGCAGAGTTCCAAGTTGCCATGACTACACTGGTACCCCGGGGAGATTCCTGTACCCACACAAGGTGCATTTTTACTCCTGGTCACAGTGTGGACAGACTTCACAGTCTCACAAAAAAGCTACACCTGGAAATGTGCCAGAACCTCCTTTTGGTAGAACTGGTTTTCTCCAAAATGTTCCCAGATTGAGATCCAAGGTGGGAACCATTCTAGATGAGCTTCAAACAACATTTTTTTTTTTTAAATAATTAATTAAAGACAGGTAAATTAGCCCCAGATTGTTTGAGACCCTTAAGAAAATACCTGATAGTTATGTGGATAATATCAGTGTTCAGGCAGAAACACAGCACAGGTCCCAGACAAGTCCAAACCTATTGGAGCACAAATTCCCAGCCTAAGTCCCCACCAAATCCCACATCTTTTGGTGAGAGCTTTAATATTCCACTCTTTCAGTTATGACATTTTGCAGCAAGCACACAATGCCCAAAGTGCTGCTGGTTGAAAAATTGATACAGAGCAAACTAATGGAGAAAATAAAATTGTATTAAGGACTGGTTTGTTGCTGGCTGACACTGTGCAGTGCAAGACACACAAATGGCAACAAGGACCCACTTTCAATCAAGTGGGGAAACATTCTGCAGCGACAGATGTTTGGAAAGAGCCTGAGAAAAAGGTAAGCTTATAAATTTTCCTTTTTTTTTTTTTTTTTTTTTTTTTTTTTTTTTTTTTTTTTTTTTTTTTTTTTTTTTTTTTTTTTTTTTTTTTTTTTTTTTTTTTTTTTTTTGTGATATACCTGCTAATTCTATAAATTGATAATTTTAGGTACAGATATTACATCTTTGTGTGCACTCTATTCAAAGGGTGTGAGGGACATAGGAATCGATCTGAGAAGATAATTTCAGACTTAAAAATCCAAGTTCTTTTTATATGAAT
>NW_020960738.1:0-2676 GCF_003031625.1 Empidonax traillii | reverse complement strand
TTTTTTTTTTTTTTTTTTTTTTTTTTTTTTGTGATATACCTGCTAATTCTATAAATTGATAATTTTAGGTACAGATATTACATCTTTGTGTGCACTCTATTCAAAGGGTGTGAGGGACATAGGAATCGATCTGAGAAGATAATTTCAGACTTAAAAATCCAAGTTCTTTTTATATGAATTCCTGACTGGATTCCTCTTTTTTACTGTCAGGTAATGATGACAAATGATACAATCTTAGTGTCAGGCTAAAATGTAGGCAGTTGTGAGTCTTTTGAAATGATGGTGAGACTTTTATAAATCTTGGGTCAGACTTCTCTCAGAGCACCATGCTTAAGAGAATAAAATCATACTGTATGTCTTGAAACGGTACAGCAGAGTGTAATTAGGCTTATCTGAAATAAAAGGGACATGTATCAAAAATGTCAAACAAATACATTGTGTGGCACTGTGTTATTTGATTATTGAGTAGTTAATTCTATGGGAGCAATACAAATCTGATGCCAGCATGAGAATTATATGGATCTACCCTGCTGGAACAGATCACAGATCTGTCAGAGATGTTTTCTTTGACTGAAAAATGAATGGCTTAACGGGAAAGGGAACACATTCAAACCTGCATCAAGGGATCAGAGAGACATTTCAGCTTTCTCATTTTGATCAAAATGATCGTTGTTTGAATGCTGTAGATATAAATATTCAGTAGAATAAAGGATTAAACCAAAACATACAATACAGTCTTACAGGAATGACCTTTCAGTCCCGGTCTCCATAAAATCCCGACCCAAACAATAGCAGTCCAGCAAATAAATAAAACCCCAAAGACTGATAAAATAAATCCATTCATGGGAATTTAAGAATCTTTTCTTTCAGAGAGCACCAGGATAGGTAAAATTTTGGAAAGCAACTAATTATATCCAGAGCATAGCACATCTGAAAATTCAGTCTTCTTCGAGGTGTCTCCAGCTGAGCCCCTGCTACCCGAAGAACCTGCAGTAATTAATTACTTTTCCAAAAACTGGACTAGGACCCAGATCCCAGTATTTTCTCAAAGTCAGAACAGCAATATTTGGTCCATAAGTGAGGTTCCTTTCTCATGCCACGCTCTTCTGAGATGAACGAAGGGGATGGAACGTACACTTTTCAGAGTGGTGCTGAAACTCATCCCGAGCTTGGAAAGCTTCCAGCAGTATTGTAGATGCTACCGCGGTACAGGCAAATCCAGCAGTACCAAACCTTGTTTGCTATTAGATACATTTTCTAAAATAAATGTGGAGGTAAACTTGTCAGCGAATTGGACCATCTGAGGCTTTTTCCTTTCCTCCTGATTTACGGCTCTAACGCCCCTGCAGATTTTAAGCTGGTATCAAATCCCTGCAGGATCTTTATTCGTCTTAAACCAAATAATTGTCTCCTGCAGTAATACCAATTTTCCTGTGCCTCTGGGCTTGCAGCCTTTTGATAGAAAGTTCTTTTGGATGCTAATTTATTTGGTTATATTACAGGGAGATAAATCTGTTTGCAGCCAGTTTCCAGCAGGGTGAAGGGATATAAAACTACATCACCAATGTCTATTCCAGAAACATTATGAAAACTAGAAACAGGAGGAGGAAATTATGGCAGAATCATCCTCCTGAATATATGGAATTCCCCCAAGTAATAGGATTGCTCGCTCTGTATGGTCATGCAAGGGGCTACAGAGGACAGTGAAGGTTTAAGGGTTGGCTCGTGTCACTCATGTTGATCCTTGAGCTGTTGTAGCTCTCCAAAAATCTGGCACCTTTCAAAGTGGTTATCTGGACTCTCAATAGCTGGTGTAGGAAAATGAAGGATTTGCTTCTCATCCTAAGGGAGAGGGCTGTGATAGGCAGATAATTTTTATTCAGGAAAATAGATCCCACTGATACTGTTCCTCTCATTTGAAGCCAGTTTTTCATTCAGCTTTGTTTTGCACGTATTTTAAATATTCTTTTTCCAAGAAGTAGATAATGGTGGGCCAAAAAGTCACTTGTAGCTCAGCTGACAGCACATCTGCCTGGAAGCAGAAGGACACCGGACTCCAGGTGCTTCCAGTCTTTTCTCTTCCCCCTGGCTTCTTAGGTACCTCTGCAGTTTTCAAGGCTGATAAAGCAGCAGCATCCTCTTTCTTTTTCTTTCACAATCTATCAGAGAAAAAGCTTCACCAGTAGAGAAATGAGTTTTGCAGCTTTAGATGACTTCTTTGTCTTATGAAGGGAGGTAAACTTATCTGGTCTTTGCATTAGCAAAGGTGATCAGTGCAAAACTGGGTTGTTAATTGTCACGTCTGTAATTATTGTCTCCTCTATATGACATATCCTGGGCTGGTCCCACAGCGTGGGCAGCAGGGCAGGGGGGGATTCTGCCCCTCTGCCCCCTCAGGGGAGACCCCCCTGCAGAGCTGCCCCAGCCCTGGCAACAACAGCACAAGGACGTGGAGCTGCTGCAGAGAGACCAGAGGAGCCCTGGAGATGCTGCCAGGGCTGGAGCCCCTCTGCTCTGGAGCCAGGCTGGGAGAGCTGGGGGGGTTCCCCTGGAGAAGAGAAGGCTCCAGGGAGAGCTGAGAGCCCCTGGCAGGGCCTAAAGGGGCTCCAGGAGAGCTGGAGAGGGACTGGGGACAAGGCATGGAGGGACAGCACACAGGGAATGGCTTCCCACTGC
>NW_020960737.1:0-7889 GCF_003031625.1 Empidonax traillii | reverse complement strand
AATAAGGTTCCTGTTTTAGATGTGGTGCTTCTAATTTTATTCCTGCCTGAGTGAGAGGTGCTGTTTGATGGTTGCAAGTCCTGGTAGCTGAGAGAGCCACTGAGGAAAACAAATACACTTGATGCAAGAAGCAAATGCAGACTTGTTTGGTGTTAAAAATTACGAATAGAGTGTCTTGTGCTTTTCTCAGAGAGGGAGACAGGAAGGTGGAAAGATGTGGAAGATTTGGAAGGCTCTATGTGCGTGTTCGCAGCCTCAGCTCTGAGTGGGGTTGGCTGCTTGTTCCATCACTCCTGGCAAATCCCACAAGATGAAGTGTGGCTCTGCAGTGCTGCAGCAGGAGCAGAGAAATGGGCATCAGGAAGTTAAGGTGGTGGTCTCTTTTCTTTCTTAATCCACAAAGTCCTTGCTGAGATTCCTGTAGGAAAAGGAGAGATGCAGGGAGGGAAATACTTCTTTACTCACAGCTCAGTAATTGAGACAAACTTTTTAAATTTGCCTGTCTAAAACTTCAAGGGTAAAGTAATAAGATTTTGTAGGATATCAGGAAATGTTTGGGAACACAGAAGGGTCCAGGGGCTTGAACATGAAGTCAGAAAATTTGAATTTTACTCCCTGACTCCATAGTTGATTTTCTTTCAGCAAGTCACTTCACGCCTCTGCTTGCTCACATTAATATGTTAGTGCTGGGCATTCTTTTCCCTGTTTGCTGAGTGTCCATCCCAACAGATCCCTGGAATTTTTAAAGGATAGTGGATTCTACTGCAATGCATGGAATAGATTCAGAATCAGGCCCAACCTTTGGGCACCAAAGTGTAAAGTCAGATTGTTTAAACTTCTGCATGCACATTCTTGGGAATTAGTTTTCAGGATGAATTGAATCCATTCATCTTTCACACCCTTTAAGACACTTCTTACCTCTGGAACTTTCCACTATCCTCTGAACTTGCAGGCTGCTGTTGATTAAGATGAATTTTTTTTTTTTTTTGTGAATGCAGTATATGTTTTTTAGTGCATGATAAATATTGCTATGGTTAAGTTGAAATGAGGAACAGGCATTCTGCACCAGATTGTTGTTTGTTGGGAAGTGATTGAACAAATGTTTGAACAGCTGTGCTGAGTAGACCCTGTTGGGGTAAGCAGTGGAATCATGAGAGCTGCTGTTTTGGTTGTCCACAGTGGAAAAGGAAGAGTCAAATAATTGTCTGGTGGGCTAAAGGACTCTTACACACATATAATAGAGATTTCAGATAATTTATGATAAAGTCTGTCAAACCCAGCTTTGCATGTATAGTCATTTTTATTAAAGATGCTCATTCCTGATCTTCTAGAAAAGGTGAAAGGGCTTTGGCTACTCCAGCGCTCAGGACAGGAAAATGACCTTGGAGAACAGTCAGGACAGTTGAGAATCTTTATATTGCTTAAAAAACTCCTGCAGTTCCAGAAATGAACGACCTATGAACCACAATTCTAGGTGGACCAACAAAGTGACTGCCACAAAGATTGATCATTTCCAGCAGAAAACCAACACTTGTGTGCACAGCACCTTTTGCCATGCAAAGGTTCTGCTCTGCACTGTCAGCTTGCAGAGAGCTTTGTGGTCATGTGGCAGGTGAAAGAAATATGGTCTATATACAGTAATGAGTGGTATTAAATGAACAGCTGGCATTCCTGGCATACCACAAACTCACCAAAGAGGAAAAGAAAATAAGGGTAGGATACTTTAATGGCTTTTACTCCTAAAAATGGAAAGCAGATATCCAGTTCACAAGAGACCCCACTTGAACTTTCTGCTTGTGGTCTGACTTCTGATAAGAACTAATTTGTAGGGACAGATCTGACAGTGGGCAGCCACTGTGACTGTGGGCAGCCAGTGAGAGTGGAGTCTGGGTTTTCAGCTTGCAGCAAAATGCAGCAAATAAAGACCCCGAATTTTAGCCTGGTGATGAAATTCTTTGGAAGTCTGAAGAATTTTGATGCCAGAGCTGTCTCTCTCTGAGTATCTGATTGCCAGAGCTCAGGTTTGCCAGAGAAGACTCAAAAGGGTTGGTGGTGGCAAGCATGGGGAATTGTTCACATGAAATGTGTGCTCTGGGAACCTGAAAGTCCTGGAGGTGTGTGGGGACAGGGGCAATGCAGTGACTGCACCCCATCCTCTGAAATGTTCTGCCCCACACCTCCCTTGTTTCACCACGATGCATTTTCTGGGAGTCTGAGCAGCCCCTTGAGCTTTTTATGAAGCAGAAAACATGTAGTGGAACATAAAAAGGACTTTCTTATATTAAGGAAAATGGCATCCTGAGGTGTGCTCATTGCAGGACTGATCTTACAGCAAAGCAATCCTTTCCAGAGGCACAAAGAGTGATTGAGATGCCCTTATTGCAAGGAATGCCATGTAGCAATAAAACATGCAGTAAAGTTTATATTGCTGCTCACATAAATGTGGCATTACATTTTAATAAAATAGCACTGCTTTTATGAGTGCACACTGTGATATGAGCTGGAAAGAAGAGTTTAACTGGACTCCATTTTCTCAGAAGGCTGAAAGCTGTCAGATTGTGTCCTGGTGGCTGCAGGTATTCCAGGGAGCTGGTGACTCCACAGTGAGATGCTCAGTGGCTCTGGGTGTAGAGGTTTGTACTGCAGCTCCATCAGTGACAGGCAGAGTGTCCCCGTGGTTATTCTGCTTTGGAGGGCAGCCCATCAGAACTTCATGCTTTGAATTAATTCTGTTTATTTTGGAAGCTGAGAGACATGAGCAAAGCCATCAGACCTCAGTGCCTCTCAAGGTGGGCTTGAATACTGCCAGTGAGGAAGCTTGTGCTGCAAATCTCGTATTAGTATCCCTCTTGGCTAGTTAAAAAATGTCTATTTGTGCTCTTTTGATCCTCTTTTTCGTAAAAGTTTTGACTTCATGGCTTTGAGCACTGGCATTTCCAATCTGTGTTAATGATTTCTGGAACTTTCTTTTACTGTTTCCAGTACAGCTTTCATGGAATCACAGAACTAAAAGCAAAACTAAAAGCAACAATCAAACAAATACGTATTGAAATAGATATATATGCACTTAATGCAGCAGGAATTAAAATTCTGCTTGTGCTGCTGGAATGGCATTACTGTGTCACCCACGGTGGGCTGAGCTATTTCACCTTTTCTTTTTAATTAATACTTGATCTTTCTAATAAGCCCCAAATCTGTTCCCCCAGACAATCAGTGGAGAAATCAGTACTATTCAGGTAAGTGGGGATGCTCATGTCTTGAACTTTAATGGTACCAATTTCAATAATGCTTTCACCATTAGATAAAAGCTGGCCTGCAGATAATGAATCTGCCTTCAGGAAAAGCTGAGACATAATAGACTGAAAAAAAGCATTTGTCTTAATTATGGTAATTATCCTAATTTAGGCTTTAAATAATAAGAGGCTGGCACTTTATATATTTAATATTTCAGTTAGCTATGAGCATTAAGGAAAATGAGACATCTCAGAGATAGAGAAACACTCCAGTGTTTCATATAAGAAATGGTAAAAACTTCCTGGGAAGAACCAGCAGGATGAAGCAGTGAAATGTTGGGGAAATGGGCTGTTAGATCTGCCTCTCCCATGAACACACAGCGTGTGAGCAGGTGATGAGATGGCAGGTAGAGCACTGGAGCCCCTCTGTTTAGAGTAGCTGAGGACCTGACCCACAAATCCACTGCAGACTGTGTCTCCTACTGGTCCCACCTGCTGCACCCCTTGTCTCACAGCTGCCTGTGCAGTGGTGTGAATCTGAGACTTATTGTACTGAGTCCCCATGGCAGGATTAGAGCAACCCCCAGGCTATTTCCTTCAACATCACTCCCTGAACAGAGCTTTCTTTGCAGTGAAATGTTGCCTTTATGGATTCAGAAAGAAGAAAGTCATAATCCTGAGTGACTCTCAATACCCACATGTGCCTAAAGATCCTGGAAATTATTGGTTTTTTCTGCTCCATACTTGGTAATTATATTTACCCAGCTAGTCCTGCCTGCTTTCCAAAACCTTGTTCTCAAACCAGGCAAAACAATCTTCACATTCCTGTTTCTCTCCTGACAGAACATACTGAATATTTAACTGTAATGTCTAAACTCACTGGTTACCTGAGTGATTAAACATAGAATATTCCATCCAGAAGGCTTTATTTCCTCAGTGAAAAGTCGTCTTCTGTAGTTATAAAATAGATTAAAAGATGTCTTAGGGACATGATTTAGTGGTGAACTTGTTAGTGTTGGGTTAATGGTTGGACTCAGTGATCTGAAGGGTCTTTTTCAGTCTAAGTGGTTCTATGGTAGTTAATGCCTTGGGAAGCAGAGCCATAATCACCTCAAATCAAAAGATATTTGTGGATGCAGTGGTTTGTTTCACAGAATGAGAACTGGGCTATGGCTGCATTTCTGCTGCTTATTGAAAACCTCATTCATTACTCAGTCGTGTTTTAATTTTTAAAATAATTGTACTCCCTTTTTATCCAAACAAACAACTGTCTTCTAAGCACCCACCTCATATAGGGCACTTTTGTCATATGACATTAAAAAATGGTAATTGTTACTCTGTTATTGCTCAAAATCACGGTAGGGGGGTTGTGCTTTGACTTCTGGAGTGCAGGAGCTATAAAGACTGGTGTGACTATTGAAAGGTGAAATCCATTTGCCAATGTCCCAGTTCAGAGATTCCTTGCTGAAGTTTAGGTTTCGGATGCTTTAGCTGACCAGGATGTTGTATTTGACCCTGCATGTGAAATTAGTTTTTTATTATGGGAACAACAAAAACAGGCAAAAGAAAATCAATTTGCCTTTGTGACTCCTACACTAAGAGCCACACTATGTTCAGGGTTCATGCTGTAAAGGAACTCAGACTGATTCTATTGCTTGCAAAAACTTTATTCCTGGAGGTAGCAAGTGTGAGGGTGTGATACATACTGGCCCTAGAGAGAAGGATGCAGCGTGTCTGCAGTGTAATGTGAAATAAAAGAAGTTTAAAACCAGTTTGCTTTTTTCCAGCCTTGCCAGGTGCACCAAGCAATTCACTCAGAATTTTTTAAATTCAGGAAATATGTGAGCGCTGAGCTATTTTAAAAGCAGTGCGCCAGAAGTTAGGAAAAAAAAGGAAATAGTGGTGAAACAGTAGGCCAGTATTGTCTGAAGTGGTTTCAATAACCATCTTGAGAAGATCGATGAGACCACGAATCTGTGGCTGAATGAAGCAGCTGCTTCATCCTGGATATCTTGATGTTCGATGGTACATTAGCCAGAAAATCAGGGAAGGGAGGAAAAGAAGAAATGAGTGAATCACAGCATTTGTTACTGTCATGTAGCTTTTATGGGGTTAAAGTAACTAAGTAAAGTAAGTAAAAGGTATTAATTGGAACCTGCTGAAGAAGACCCTGATTCACCCATCTTTATTCCCTGTCTAACCAGGTGACCCCCTGCACCACCACTCTGGAAGTGACTTAAATGAGTAAAGCCCCAAAATAAACCGGAGTTCAAGGCAGCAGTTGATGAGGTACCCTGAGATCACGCTCCACCGAGAGGACACGCCATGCAGGACATGTCCTGTACCTGTACCATTGACTTCCACTTGGGCAGGGTCATCTCTTCAGGCACAACCTGCATTGCCTTGCAGTGTCTTGCCTGGAAATGTCTTTCCTATTGCTCTTTCTTGGAGACAAATTGGTTTGGGTTGGGCTCTTCCCACAGCGTTGTCAGGAGGAATTACACACAGACTTTTTCAGCAAGCTTTGAACCAGGGAGTTCCAGCCCTCTTAGCAAGAGCAACCTCATAGCAAACAGCTGGGAACTGCTTTGAACACACCCCTAACGGTGCCTGTGGTGATCTGGACTCTCCTGGATGAGCTGCTGTCACTAGAACAGGTCAGCCCTCACAAATAATTTTTAGAGCGGGAGCTGAATCCCCAGTGAATGAGGCTCAGATGCCTCAGATCCCTCAGCTGAGCTGGAGAGCAGTAAGGAAGCTTTGTGCAGTGGCTGTGCTGGTGGCAGCAGAGGGTGGCACTAATTTAATTCTCTCCCCCTACTACAACCTGCGGCAAAACCATCGTTGCTTTGCATCACTCTGCAGCAACTTGGGCCTGATTCCTGGTACATTCCTGCATGGGTGCACCCTGCAGTTCCCCTCACAGGGCTGCTCCATCCCAGCCAGCTGCTATCTATCTCAGTCTCTAATCTGGGCCATAAAGCAGCCCCATTTTCCAGGCAGTGTTTACTGAAAACACGGGAGCGTGCCTGGCTCCCTCAGCCAGATCTGCTCCTTCCTTCCCTCTCCCTGGAAGGTCAGGCTGCAGGACTCCCCTGCTGCCTTTGGGAGAGCAGGGAGTGAAATCACCAGCCCATAGAGCATTAACCCTGACAGGTTTGCAGTTGCTTCCTCTGGGGTTAAGGGAGTTCAATATGCTCGCAGCCAGGCAAGGGGGTTGCCAGTAAAGCAAACAGTGACATGATTGAAATCTTCATTAGAGAAAAAACTGGAGAGCCAAAGCAAAGATTTTGGGATAGGAGAACACGGTGCAACCTCAAGGCTTTCAGTGGCATCAGCAATTTTAAAACAAAATTTCTACAGAAGCAGAGAAGAGGTAATGAAAAGGGTCAAAACCAAATAATAAGGGATAATTATGAGGTTGGTGTTACTCACATGTGGCACTAGAGAGCTGGGAAGAACAAACTGGATCTTGCTGTCCTGCTTAATACTAAGAAATGCTCGAATCTTTAATGAAAAAGCACATTTGAAATGGTAACTTCCTTGAATTTAGTGCCGTAGATTAATTCTGACTAAGACCTATGCATTCTGTAGTTATGTTCCTATTTCTGGGGGGGCGCACTAAGTTTTGGGAAGCAGAATTCACCTGGTGCTGCCTTCAGTACTTTTGTCCCTGTTCCCTGACAGCTGGGATAGAGGCAAGATAATTAAGGCCTTTGCTTGAATAAGGTATTTCTAGATTTTTTCACAACTTGTTCTCAACTGATCTACCCTTTCACAACCACCTTGAAAACATGACCTTTCTCATCCTCAGAGTGAGAAGAGCTGGATTCTTTGTCTTCCCATTCCACTGTGTCATGAGAGCATCAGTGGCCCCCACCATCAGCATATGTCACACTGACTGTACTCGGCCAGCTTTTTTTTTTTTTTTTTTTTTTTTTTTGCCTGGGACATAAAAGGAGTGGAAGGAAAGTGGCCTGAATGCTTTTTCTCCTCGCTAACAGCTGCTTTTCTGGCCGGGTGTTGTCACTAAAGCTCCACAGCAGTGTTGTAACAGTGCTCTATTCAGCCTGGGAGGTGCAGGCTGAGCATCCGTCTTTTAGAAGAGAGACTTTTAGGAGCCTACCCTGCCCTCGTTAAAGCCATCCCCGCAGTCAGTGGTGGTCAGATAAGATTTCAAGTCACGTCTTTGTGTTCCACTTGTTTTCCGGTGGGTCCGGAAATGTCCGTTATCTCCACTCGGGACTAGAGCCCCTGATGGCTGCTTGGATTTTTAGTTAAATAAGACAAACCCCCCTCTATTTTCTCTGGTTATATATTTATTCGATGATTACCACAACTTTAAGGTTCACAAACTGGTTCTTTGTTTCTGTAAATATTTGACATCGGGGTGAGGAGCAGAGATCTCCAGTGAAGATGAGCCATGAGAGGGGTCAGTCTCTCAGCTGGAATGACCAGGAGCCATTCCATGATCCTACATGAACACCAAGGCTCTTTTGCCCTTCAGATCTATCAGATGTCTGCTGTTTCAATATCCTTGGGCTCTAACAGGCTATTTTTGCAGATGGTAATGTGTTTATGTTTTCTATCCAGTGTTTCTGATAAACAACATGTTTTCTGCTTAGCGCTTTTTTTTTATTTTTTTTTTTTTTTTTT
>NW_020960736.1:10700-18586 GCF_003031625.1 Empidonax traillii | reverse complement strand
GATGACACCAAGCTGGGAGGGAGTGTCGACCTGCCGGAAGGCAGGAGGGCTCTGCAGAGGGATCTGGATAGACTGGAGAGATGGGCTGACTCCAATGGGATGAAGTTCAACAAGGCCAAGTGCCGGGTCCTGCACTTTGGCCACAACAACCCCCTGCAGCGCTACAGGCTGAGCACAGAGTGGCTGGAGAGCAGCCAGGCAGAAAGGGACCTGGGGGTGCTGATCGACAGGAGGCTGAACATGAGCCACCAGTGTGCCCAGGTGGCCAAGAAGGCCAATGGCATCCTGGCCTGCATCAAGAACCGTGTGGCCAGCAGGAGCAGGGAAGTGATTCTTCCCCTGTACTCTGCGTTGGTGAGGCCACACCTTGAGTATTGTGTTCAGCTCTGGGCCCCTCAGTTCAGGATATTGAGGTGCTGGAGCAGGTCCAGAGAAGAGCAACCAGGCTGGTGAAGGGACTTGAGTACAAGTCCTATGAGGAGAGGCTGAGGGAGCTGGGGTTGTTTAGTCTGGAGAAGAGAAGGCTTAGAGGTGACCTCATCACTCTCTTCAGCTATCTGAAGGGAGGTTATAGCCAGGTAGGGGTTGGTCTCTTCTCCCAGGCAACCAACAATAGGACAAGGGGACATGGGCTCAAGCTCTGCCAGGGGAGGTTTAGGTTAGATGTTAGGAAGAAATTCTTTACAGAGAGGGTAATCAGGCATTGGAACAGCCTACCCAGAGAGGTGGTGGATTCACCATCCCTGGAGGTTTTTAAAAAGAGATTGGCTGTGGCCCTTAGTGCCATGATCTAGTAACTGGATTTGGATCAGGGGTTGGACTTGATGATCTTGGAGGTCTTTTCCAACCCAATCTATTCTATGATTCTATGATTCTATGATTGTCACAATCGTTAATACACTGATTATTATCAAGCATCAAGCAGACAAGCCATGCTAATAAAAGCCTTAATTTAGGCATTCAATGTGTCCAAAAATATTCCTAACAGAAAAAAAAGTTTGGGGTTTGTTCTAAAATATACAGCAAAGTTTTTCTCACAAAACTTTTAATTAAGCACATGATTCCTACATTTCCTCATGTGCCAGGGAATTCACAAAAATGGAATTAATCAAAAAAAGAATTTGAGGTTGATACCACATCTAAAACCAGTTCTGAAACCCACTCTAATACTATCAAAGCTAAGACATTTCTTAGAATGATTGGGTGCACACATAGATCTCATCACTCATAAATATGCATTAAAAAAACCTAAGTGCTTGTTTTGATGCAAAGTGCAGCTGTGTGGATTCTTTTTCATTGGTGTTATTTGTCTGTTGAAGTAAAACTACTGTATAAAAAGCTTTGATTAAAAAGAGGCAAAGCATCACATATTTTGATAAGGTCTATTGAGTATTGTCCATGTCCATGTCCATGCTAGTGGGGCTTAATACTTAATACTTATACAGTATAATACACTAGAAAAGACATCCTTGAAAGATGTACACAATAGAAAAACATCTGATCAATGACCTGACTGGTTTAGTTAAATTTTGCTTAAATTAGTCAGTACTTGTATTAAACACAAGTTGGAAGTATCAACCACTCACAGCTTTTTGTGTTTCCTATACTTGTATACACAATATAACGTTGTGTATATATATATATATATATATATACAAATAATGTATACTCATTAGAAAAGATTTCTAGCATCCTTTCCTTTGTTCCCCATGACTATCTTGATCCCATAAAATAAATCTTTTAGCAAGCTTCATAATAAACACCTTTTGGAAGAGCATCCACCCCACAATGTAGATTTAAGGACACAAGATTCAAACTCGGTTTTATTAAAACTCTCTCAGGCTGAGAATTTAAATAAAAGAGCTATTTTCTTTTGCATCATTAGGTAATATTATTATACAGAGAAATAGCTGTACCAAAAGGGACACCTAATTAAACTTCTACCTTCCAAAAAACAAGCATCAAACTAAAGTATACTTCTTAAATGTGTAACAAGAAATTTATAGCAACTAAAGTCAGTTTATGGTTGGTAGAAAAGTGTGTTTCATGCCAAAATTCAGAAAGAAAATGCAGATATATTCAAAATTTAGAAATATTTAAAAAATACAGATCTGTTTAGAAACATCCCTTTGCACCCCAGAGAAGCAAAGCTGAAAACAACTGAATATTTAGCACATTGCTGGATTTGAAAGATCCTGAAGGATTCAATGATTAAGTCAGCATATCTCTCCTGTTCCATCAACCCACTTTGTAGGATGTTTACATTGAATTTCAGACACTAACCTCAATTTCAGACTCATCCTAACTTCGGTAAAGTGCTAAAAATGTAAGGTGGTGGGGTTTTTTTTGGTGGCTAGGTCTATCAACATTTTTTATGTTTCCAATTCCAGTGATTATATTAATGGATTTAATGGCAATCATAATAGATGTGAATGTCTGTTGCATGACAACTTTGGGTACTGGCCTTTTTTTTTCCTGGAAATATTCTATCCAAATTATATTAAATCATTTCAGATCAAGGACACTGTCACACATATTATCAAAAAGCAAAAAAAATCCCCAGCCTCTTTTATCTTTTACAAAATCTATTGCTGTCTAAACTGAGAACTCAAGATTTTAATTTTGTTGAAGATATGAAATAAATGTTAAATCCTAATAGGCATTTTCAGTTGTCTTTGGGTAACAGCATAGGTCAACAAGAAGGATTATTGCCTGTAAATTTTGCTTCTGTGAAAGTATTTCTAACATAGATGTTCAAGTAACATAAAATTATTTTAAGAGCTGTGAATTTCCTAGAATTTTAATTGCAGCTCACATTTATGCAGCATTAACATATATAACATTGGTCTATCTGTATAACAGAAAAAGACTTAATGTCTCTGTGACAGAAGCTATAGAACTTTTATTTAAGTTGAAGTTTTCATTTAATTGTATGTGTGACACCAAAGCTGCAGATGGTTATCAGGGCTGCTCTTGTGTGTGCATCCAGTACACTTGAGCAATTAATTCCCTGGATGATTAAGGAATTGACCATCTAGTGAAATAACAGACTGGCTTCAGAAAAGAGACTAAAAGTAATTACAGTATCAAAATAAGCAAAGTTTCCCAGTTAAGTCTTCAAATGGTGAAAACAAGAAATGACATGGGAAGATTAACTCAATTCCCTTCCTGTTTTGTTTTCTTTATTCATATGCTTTTCGTGTTTCCAAGTTAATCTTCTGCAATGACAAAGTTCAATGTCCAGTCATAAGGAATGACAGAACACATTCTTCCAAGGAGAAAGTGAACAGTACTAATTCAGTCTTGAAAGAGGAAAGAAGGCAAAGTCTTCTCTCCCTAAAACTAGCTCTTTCTCAAAGGTAAATATGCAGTAGAAAAGTAAAGAAGAAAATGTCCAAAAGAAAATTATTTAAAATATAATGCTCTACTAACAGTTTGAGGATAATCTTTAACCTAAGTTTAAAGTGGTTACAGTGGCAGAGGTTAGTAAAAGACCTAATTCCTATGGTTAGTTGCTGTAATATTGTCTACAGTGGGACTGAGCATTCTGTGTTTCTGAGAATCAGGACATTCACAAGTTTGAAGATAGGTGTAGCCTTGATTGTCTTTTCCATATCTCAGAACCACAGCCAAATGAATGACAAAAAGCTGGTTTTTATTATTAGAACAGTAAATTACTACTCTTCAAATTTAGCCTTGTGAGTTATTTAGAACTAAACCAGGGGTTTAGGTAGAAACTCCACTGCAATCACTTATTTCTGATTTATAAAACAAACAAATAAAAACTTGAATAAGCCAATGTTTGGGAAAAGGAGGAAAAAAAGTTCTACATTATGTAACCTTGAAAAAAACTGTTCTATAAATTATTTTAACAATCTATTGATTAATTTTAGAGTTATTCATCTAGAGGGATAAAAATAATTCACCCTATGACTTTTTGTCAAGTACATTATGGTGTCTGAAAGATCCAAAAAAAGTCTTTGTTTTAAAAATGTCAGTGTTGAAATACATGAAAGCCTTGTCATGCCTTTGCAATGTCGGAAAAAGTTCAATTTTGGAGTAAAGTTGCTGTCATATAAAGCAAGTCTATGAGAAGCCTCTGTAGGATTATTAAGGACAGAATAAAGGTCCAGCTAATGATTAATGAAAGTTTGTAGTACTCTGGATGTGAAATTTTGAGAAGTGCCAAGATTAAGAAATGCTTTTTAACTTCGAAAGTAGATTGCAGCTTATAAAGTCAGTTATTCATATGTCAAAGATTTTCCACTTAAGCTCTTGACTTGGTAGAATAATGAAGTATGATGAAGGTAAAAGGAACCTTCCAAACACACATACTGTGAATTGTTAGCCTATGATACAAGTAATCTGGTCTTTGTGACAAAAGTAAATAACACTCGTATACAGTGTTGCTGTCCTGATTGCCTGCAGGACTAGCATAAGCTGCTGATTTTCATATAGATGTCAGGGTCTTGTGAAAGGAGTCATTATTCATAATTGTGATGCAAATACTTCATATGAAAGCTGACCTTGCACTTAAAACTCAAACTCCCTGAGCAGATCATAGAAACAATATAAATACACACCATCTTAGCTGGGCAGTACATGATGGTTAATGTGTGAGTTTTTCTACCACATAAGCTGTGGCAACTGGAACAGCTCCTTGGTGTAACTATTGAGACCAATATGGTCAGGGCAATTAGCAAGGAGCAGAGGTGGATGAGTTTGAATGCAGCATTGAGAAGATACAGGTCCAGCTACTCCAGGCTTTGCAGGTAAGGCATCTCCCAAAGGCACTAACCCTCAGGGCCCAGAGGCTAGGATATCATGGACACCAAGATCTGTCCCAGGATTTTTTTTTTCCTGCACATGCTAAAACAAATCTGTCTGTCTCTTTCAAGGATCCCAAGGCTGAGAACCCTGAACAGGTATAAAGATGAACGTGATTATCTGAGTGTTTTCCCTCGAATTCTACACATTTCTTCCCTCTACTTTTACTGTTACTCTAAATAAAACTAAATTGAATTCAACTTGTGCATGACCAATTCCTTCTCTGGGCTATAGTCAAACTGAATAACTGGGACCATTATCTGTGAGAGGCATATATAGTTTACCTCTCTTAAAATGCTGCCATAATCTTTCTATTTCAGAACTGGCTGTTCTCTTTTCAAATCTATATAATAAATTGTTATATTTACAAATAGTAATGTAAGTATGCTGCCTGAAAGGGGGAAGGAAGCTTGTTCTTGAGTCTTTCTGGTAAATGTTTATAAATGAACCAAACAAAAAAACACAAAAACATCAATTGTACTCCAAATGTCAATAGATCGTATGTGCAATACTAATGTATAGCTTGTTAAACACAAAATCTTGCTGCAATAGAATAGTCCCATGTATGGTGTCAAAACTTACTATTACTCCAATTAATGCTATAACAGACAAACAGTCTAAATATTGAAAGTCTCATTGATACTACCTGTAACTTCTTTAATTAAAGAAATGTTTCTAATATCTATCCCTTTTTCTCCAGTGTTATGCTTAAATTTTCAGTGTCTCTCTGTGTTCTGAGATCTTAATTCTTTTCCAACTAAAAAGAGAAAAAGTTTATTGTGAGTCATTCTGCCCTTACTACGCTCTTTTGGGACACCACGCGGAGTACTGCAACTAGCTCTGGCATACCCAGCAAAGAAGGACATAGACCCCTTGGAGAAAGTACAGAGGGGGCCACTAGGATGACTAGGGGGATGAAGCACCTGTCCTACAAGCAAGGGCTGAGAGAATTAGGATTGTTCATCATGGAGAAGGGAAGACTCCAGGGTGACTTAATTGTGACCCTTCAGTTCCTGAAGGGAGCCTACAAAAAAGTTTGAAAAGGACTTTTACAAGGGCATGCAGTGATAGGACAAGAATAGTGGCTTTAAACTAAAATAGAGTGTGTATAGATTGGATATTAGGAAGACATTATTTACTGTGAGGAAAGTGAGCCACAGGATCATACTGACTTGTGTATACATTATAGTCACACAGTCTTGACCTACTTGACCAGTAGACAGTTGTCAGAGCTCAAGGACAAGCCAAAAACAGCCCAGGCCACGACACATCAGAAGAGTCAATCCAGCTGTCAGATTAATAAAAGGCCTACAGCCACTTCCCAGTAATAAGGCAGAAGTCATATTTACTAAGTTATCAGTTGCTCTCAGCATGATCAGATTCACACTAAAGAAACTCGGAGGCACTGGAAATAGGAAGCAAAGACTACTTCTTCATGAAGCTAACTCTCATTTAACTTCTTTCCCTAATCCTTAGTACTTCATGTTAACTACAGTAGTTAAAATGAAAATCACATAAAGGTATTCAACCCGGTAAAAGACTCTAATTATATTTTCTGCAGAGCATGAAGGGAAAATGGCATGCAACTCTGGATGGAGATGACGTTTAAAATATAAGTTAAATTACTCCCACTCTGCAGCAAAATCAAGAACCCCATGGGTCTTATTAGAAAGAGTACTTTTAGAATCTAGTTTTCCTGAGTATCTGCCACTCTAGTTACTCATAGTCACATATTACACCGAAATGCAAATATATCTTAAAAGAGTTGTTCCTTAACATTAGAACAAAAATTCAAAATGCTCTCATGTTAAGTCTGAGTCAGTTATATTATTCTGTATTTTTTAGTTATGATAATGAGACAGAGGACCTGAAATGCCTTTAAAGAACAACTCATCAATACAAAGTAAGACGAAAAACATTAAACAGCTTGAATCAAACCACAGGTGATCTTTTTCTAAATCTTCACCTCTTCTTATTTCTTATTTTCTCCCTTTGAAAATGTATCAAGGTTGATTCTAAAATCTGTCAGAAAAGGTTCCTCTTATTGCATAATTTAAATAAATTCTTGTCAAGAAATCTATGCAGATTACTAATAAAACCATTCACCTTAGTTTCCACCTTATATTTTTTGTAAATTAACGTTTTGTTCAGCTACATATTGTGAAAGAACTTAGTTTTGTATCTTAAACATCTGGACTCCTTCTAGTTCTACTGAGTTTATTGTATAAGACATTTACATTTTAAAACTGATTATATTTATCTGTAGTGACTTCTGCAATATATCTGTAAGCAAATAAATTTCTTTCTCAATAATTCCAGAGAACTTCCATTTCAAAGTGTTTGACAAATATTGAGAGGTTGTACCATTCTTTATATAACAATAACAATAGTTTAAAAATATCCAACTCATAAAGAGAAAATATATTGTTCTCCACCACAAAAATGTAAGACAAAATGAGAAACTGCCTGGGTTGTAAGGGCACCATCTTGACCCTGACTAACCCTGCCTGGGGACTCTCTTAAGCCTCTGTCCTTGGGCCCAGGAACCGCATTCCAGCTCAGCTTAAGACTGCTACAGCTCTGTCCTTGATCATCTCTGTGTGACTGGAAGGACCCTGGACCTGGTTTATCACTTGCCTCATTGGGGACTGTCAAGTGACTTTGACAGAGTCCCTGGTTGTGCCCCCCGTGTTCAGCCCCTGCAGGACTGCACATCATCGGAGCGCATAGCAAGCGTGGCCTGTGCAGAGTCATCCTTGGCTCCCCATTATCCTCTCCTTGCTCCTGCTACTCCTAGACAGAAATAGAGTTCAAATCTCCAAGTTAAACTGCTATAATTATTAGAACTGCACTAGTTTTCTATGAAAATTTATCTCATTTAAACATTATGAATTTGCTTTTGTTCTGTGTACTTGATCATACTTCTCTTACTGCATTTGTAACATTCATATTCAAATGTTCTCTGACTGCAATTAGGGAAACCTTTCTTATACTTTTTTGTATGGAGTATTTTTAAGATGTTATGATAAAATTGAGATGTGGCTATCATATACCTCCAT
>NW_020960736.1:0-6783 GCF_003031625.1 Empidonax traillii | reverse complement strand
TTTTTAAATGAAATAGTTTATACTCAAGGAAAATCTGGTGCCCCAGTTGAACAACCAGCCCATTATGCAGATTTTCCAGTCTAGAGCAGACAGTAAGTAAACATCCCTTAGAATAATATTTTTTACTTACTTTACCATATAAATAAAGTATTACTGCGAAGTTGTATTTCACCAAAAGAATTTTACCTTTGTTCATGACATTTGACTGGAGAGTGATATAATTATGCAGTAAAAGTTATGCAGTAAAAAGCCAACAATACTAGTTTGAAAATATCTTGTATCAGAGCCTGTTATCTATTAAATTCTTATATGATGCCTTTGACTGATATTAATGATAATGAGATAATGTTATCTGAGCACTCTGAGAGACCATTATCCTGATATATCTGAGTTGAAAATTTTGCAAATACTCAGATCTAATAACTGATAAAAGATAGTAGGTCACTAACCTACTTGCTATAAATTAAGATCGAGCTTTAAAATATTGCATTTATAAGAATGTAATTACTAGAAAGATAAGCAGAGCAGACTACACATAGGCATGGGCAGGTGAAAGCAAGCTCGGGCTCCACAGCTGTGTCAGTATATTTTAATCCTAACCTCTAATACCTATCCTAGTATGCTGTAGTGAACAAATGTTAGGCCTACTGAGCTACACCACCAACTGAAGATTCAAAATAGAGCTTCTTTTTCTTTTTTTGGAGAGAGGAGGATTTTATTAAGATATACTGGAAAATACCTGATGAGGAAACATGAAAAGATTTGTATTAACTGCTAATGCAGTTTTAAAGGCTGTATAAATATCAAATATCATTTACATTTGCAAATGAAATTCAAGGCACATTTTTTTCAGCTACTTAAGAATTCAACACTTTCCAGCATCCTCATTAACCCTATCTGCAACTTAAGAAGGTTGTGTGCCTGCATAAATTAAGGGCAAATACTATAATAGCTTGTGCACACAAGAGCATACTGTTTAACAATTTTTCTTATGGCTATTTACTGTTTTGTGTTTTCTTTATGTATTTCCTGGACACTAGTCCTTTGACTGGGTTTATTATTTGAGTTACTCATTATTTGATACGCTTTTGTCTTCTTCACTAAGTCTACAGTATTTTGTACTTGTCGGAAGTAAATTTTACATTGTTCAAATTCACTTTGATTTATCAGCATCATTCTGAAGTACATTTCTGTTCTTTAGAGAGCCTGCAACCCCCCACAGTTGTGTCATTAATGATATTTATGTATAATTCTTTTTCCACTTTCCAAGATACTGCATAAATATTTCACATTACCAGGCCTAGAACTAAGCCATCTAAGACACAAAACATGACTTACAGAGACTAACCAGTAACTATTCTTTTGTACCTTTTCCAAATTAAATATACCACATATTTAGAGACAACACTGAGTCTTTTTTCCACTGGTTATAATTAAAAAATGGTTAGGAAAAACAATTAGATTTTGCAGTAACTAATTTTTCATCACTTCATTATTTTTTCCAGGGTTCAGAGATAACTGTCTGTGTTATAGTTTCTCAGATGTTCCTATTCTTTTGCCCTCTTTTATTTCCTTTGCATTGAGGACCCAATTTTTCTTGTTTTTCTTTTGGCTCTCAATGTATTTACAAACTCTTTCTATGACTGTCTTTTATATCCTTTGGTAGTTGTAATTCAGCAACTGTAATAGCCTTTCATACTGTATTCTTACAGCTTCTTATTATTTTAGGCCTTTATTCATTAGTCATGTGGTTCTTTTCTCACCCTTTGCAAAATTCCTTTCTTCTCCGTATATCTTTATGACTGCATCAGGAGTTTTAAAGGTCTCTTGTTATGATTTATATATTTCTCTTGAATTAGAATAGTCTTTTATTATGCACTTGATATATTCACTTCCATTTACTGCCAGATCTCCTGCAGATTATATTAACTCTGCTCTTTGCTAAATTTGTTTTGGTGAGTTTATTAATGTTTATTGTCCTTTTCCTTAGTAGTAATATCTATTTACCCATAAATAATAATACATTTTCATTCAAACTACCTTAATCCTTCCTAATTTTAGAAAAATTCTTTTTGTTTTGCACAAAATAAAGAAAGAGCCCATTTCTAAAAACTTAATAGACCCATATACTGCTATTCTACTCTCAGTTTATTTTCAGATAAATTAAATCCTCCTTTTCATCAAATAGTTCTATACACGTATGTGATAATTTCTCAAAATACAAATGAAGCCTTCCTCTACTAATTTAACACCTAATAATGACAGCACCAGTCTTTTTTTTTTTTTTTTTGGAATGCAGATATATATTAAAATACAATATCAAAGGATATATTGCAGGAATCTATAATTTTTATTTTTGCTTAGCTCAATGTAAATAAATAAATAAATAAATAAATAATCAAACTTGATATTTTATGTAGTACCTCTACCTTCCTTTTTTGCTATTTGATGCAGTGCCAAAAAGCCACACCAAAAACCCAATTATTTAGCTGGCTGAATATTTTTCTCCACAATGGTATCCTACTCTGAACTCTGATTTTGTTCCAGGTTAGTTGCAGACTTAAGGGTGTTTGTTTCCAGGTCTTTTTTAAATGGAAAATACATATACATATTCTCTTGAATGACCCAGTGGGTTGTATCAACTGGTTCTCAATATGAGCACCATGACAGATACTCCTGCCATGAATTCTGGGTGCTAGAGTTTAAACCTGTGTTCCACATTTGAGGGTGAAGCCAAAGGAAAAACAGAGGCCAGGAATAAAGGATATGTTGCAAAGTAATCTGGACCTCTCTGTGTAAACTGAAGTAGGTAATTGAAACCACTGGGTTCATTTTTACCCTTTTCCTGCATCAGTCATCATCATGGCTGGGCTTTGCGAACGAAGATTTGAGAGGGGCTCTACCCACGCTTGCTACAAGCGCGCTGATGGCTGAAAAGGCCAATGCGAGATAGACAAGTCCCGTTGCAGAAGGTACAGCAGAAAGACTCCCCAGGTGATATCGACAAGACGCGATTCTTTCTGTGTCGTCTTTTCTCCTCGAGAGTGATCCTGCGTGTGTTCTCAAAAGCAGCAGCAGCGTTATAGATGGTGTGCCTGCATCAGTAACAAGCTTTGCAAAAGCTAAGGGGAATAGTCATACTAAATAAATCAGGCTTTAATTTAATTCAAGTTGCGTTACTTTTTAAACAGCAACACATACTTAAAATTGCAAGTTTTGGGATCTCAGCTTTATTTCTGTATACTGAATCCTTCTAGAACAGAATAGTACAGCATGCTGCCTTACTTCACAGTTTTGGGGATCTTGTGTCCAAAGTCCCCAAAACCAAATGGAATGGTAACATTTCAATAACATTCCAGTGTATGTCTATAAATGCCTGATGTATAAACTACAGTAATAAAAATAATTTCCAGCAAATTTAGCAAAGATATATCTTCCTGGTTAATGAACTTTTCAGTATAAACTTAACCTTCAGCTAGATAGTTTAAATCCATTAACAGGTCAGTGGAAGGTCTTGCTAGTAAATTCATTTTTCATTCAAAACTTAATGAAAAAATAATACTCTTAGGACTGTTAGCCTTTGCTGCTGACATAATCGTCTCTCATATCTCTCCCACAGGAGCTGAACTCTGCTTTCAGTTGCATTCAACACTGTAGCACTTCCATAATTCCACCTTATTAAGGCTTTCCCCTTTTAAAGTTACCTCCCTGGAAAACACACATCTCAAAAATAACCACAACACAAACAAGCAATGATGTGTGAATTTCGAGACTGTCTCTCAGATTGTATAAATCACAGAGATTTGGAAAGTTTTGTTAGAAAGTTGAAAGCTTCAGTTAAGGGTTGTTTGGGCTTTTTCTTGAAAGACATGGTGTCAGCTACTAAACAGAAAGTAAGCCTTATTCAAACAGTCCTTCACCTTACCCTTCACTTCACTTAGGACGTTCAGGACAGCATATTCTTGCTCAGCAAATAGAGATGATGGTAAAAGTTTGTCATCTGACATAAAAAATAATGGGGAAAAGAAGTTCTGCAGCAGTGCAATATATCCATATGAAAGATGTCAGAGCCTGTGTTATATGCTTCAAGGATGAGAGAGTATGTACTATGCAGTAGGTACTTTTTCTGCTGATTCAAAGACACTAGTCCAATTCTACAAGTTTGGACACAGAAAAGGCTGATTGAGAGATGTGAAGGTGCCAACAACTTACTTACTGCCTCTTACAGAAAGATCCAAAAAGTCCACTTAGCAGAGAAGGAAGATTAGGAGTTCACTTAATCAAGATATATCTTCATTAATAAGCTTCTGAGTAGAAGGAAGAGAAGTGCATGAGAATTCCTAATTGGCTAGGAAAAAACTTCACAAAACCATACAAAAGTGACATTAAATGTATGGCTCACATCTTAACATTCATTATGATTAAACATTACTTAATGCTAGGTGAAATAATATAGTCATCAAGGTTGGAAGAGATCTTTAGGATCATCAAGTTTAACCATCAACACAGCACTATCACTGCAACGCCTAAACCACTGAGCCATATCACCCAGTGCCACACCCAGATGACTCTTAAGCATCTCCAGGAATGGTGCCTCCACCACTACCATGGGCAACCTGTTCCAATGCCTGACCACCCTGTTATTACCTTTTCTTTTCTGAAATACCTAACCTGAACTCCCCTGTTGCAGCTTAAGGCCATTCCCTCTGGTTCACTGCAGGCATGGCAGAAGAACTGACCCCCACCTCACTACAACCTCCTTTCAAGTAGAGAGGTATGAGGTCACCCCTGACCCTCCTCTTCTGGAGACTAAACAAAACCAGCTCCCTCAGCTGTTACTCATAAGACAGGTTTTCTAGACCCTACGTGAGCCTTGTTGTCCTTTGCTGAAAAGGTTCCAGCACCTCAGTGTCCTTTTTAAAGTGAGGGGCCCAGAACTGAACACAGTACTTGAAGTGCAGCCTCACCAATGTCAAGTACAGAGGGATGATCACTTCCCTAGTCCTGCTGCCACACTATTCTTGATACAGGCCAAGATGCTACCAGCCTTCTTGGCCACCTGGGCACACTGCTGGGGTTGTTGTGACCCAAGTGCAGGACCTGGCACTTCACCTTATTGAACCTCTTGCAGTTGTCCCTAGTCTACTGTCCAGGTCCCTTTGTAAAGCCTTCCTATCCTCAAGCAGTTCAACACTCTCACCCAAATTAGTGTCATCTGCAAACTTATTGAGGGAACACTTGATCCCCAGGTCCAGATCACCAATAAAGACCTTAAACATCACTGGCCCCAATAGTGAGCCCTGGGGAACACCACTAGAAACTGGCCACCAACTGGATTTATCTCCATTCACCATAACTCTCTGGGTCTGGCCATCCAGCCGGATTTTTACCCATTGAAGAGTCCATCAATCCAAACCACAAGCAGCTAGTTTTTCCAGGAGGATTTTGTGTCAGATAGTGTCAAAAGCTTTACTGAAGTCTATATCCACAGCCTTTCCCTCATCTCCTAAGTGGATCACTTTGTAGTAAAAAGAAACCAGGTTGGTCAACCAGGACCAGCCTTTCATAAATCCATGTTGGCTAGACTTGATCCCCTGGTTGTCCTGCATGTTCCGTGTAATCACACTGAGGATGATATCTTCCATAATTTTGCCTAGAACCAAGGTTAGGCTGACAGGCGGGTAGTTCCCAGAATCATCCTTCTGACCCTTCTTGTAAATGAGCATTACATTTGCTCATTTCCAGTCAGCTGGAACTTCTCCAGTTAACCAGGACTGGTGGTAGATGATTGAGAGTGGTTTGGTAAGTTCTTTCACTAGTTCTCTCATTACTCTGTGGTGGATCCTGTCAAGACCCATAGGCCTGCGGGTGTCTCATTGTCCTAGCAGGTCACTAACTATCTCCTCCTGGAATAGGGGTTCACCTCCCCATCACCACCTTCTAGCTCAGGGAACTGGATATCCTGAGGACAGCTGATCTCAATATTGAGAACTGAGGCAAAGAAGGTATAAAATACCTCTGTCTTTTCCTCATCTTCTACTCTACCCTCTGCATTCAACAAATTATGACCCGCCTTTTGCTGCAATGTATTTGTAGAAACTTTTTTTGCTTTCCTTCAGTGTAGCAGTCAAATAAAGTTCCAGTTGAGCTTTGGCCTTTCTAATCTTTTCCCCACATCCTTATAGTCCTCCTAAGTTACTCGACTCTCTTTCCAGAGGCAATAGATTCTCTTTTTTTCCCTAAGTTCCAGCTTAAGTTCCCTGTTTAACCAGGTTGGTCTTTCTACACATTCAGCCTGCTCCTGAATATTTAACAATTTCTTTTTGAAGCATATCCACCTTTTCTGGACTCCCTTGGCCTTCGGGACTAACTCCCAAGAGATTCTGTCAATCAAAGTCCTAAGCAGGTCAAAGTCTGCCTGCCAGAAATCCAAGATGGGAATATTAAATTCCATATTTGCTGCTGCCTTAAAAAACGACTTGGCAACTTTCAATTTTCTTGTCACAAACCTTAAACAAAGGTAGAACTTTCTTATAACATAAATGAAAAAATTCTGAACTTCAGCCCTCAAAATGTTTTACAGCTACAAAATTCCTGATACATCTCAGATATGATCATTTCTATGGTTCATATAAATCATGCAAAAATTTCCTATTGGCATGGTTGAAATTATAACAGCCATCATATCCTTGATGGTATCTAAGAATGTATGTGCTGATGTGCTAAATAAGAAATAAACTGATAGTAATATTTTATTTCTGACAATGAGAAGTAAAAGGTAAT
>NW_020960735.1:4521-7898 GCF_003031625.1 Empidonax traillii | reverse complement strand
CACTTGCACCTGTATAATGGGCTTTCAAATCCTTTCAGGCTGTTTACAAATCAGACCTGGAGTGGCTGCGGGGTGTTGGTTGGGTCCCCATTGGTTCCCTGGAAGTGGAGAAGGCCAAGAAGGCTGGGGAGATCCTGAGTGACAAAATCTACCGCCAGCACCCGGACACCATCAAGTTCACCAGCATCCCAGACTCCCTGCCCATGGTGCTGGCCAAGCAGAACGCGGACACCATGAACAAGGTGAGTGCTGGCTGGATCAGCGCCACATCAGCAGCCTGTGCCTGAACCCCAGGGACAGGGCTGGAACTGCACTGAGCCCAAGCAGTGCTGCACTCACAGGCGATGCATTTACAAACACTGGCTCTGGTTGTTTCACTCAGAGCTCTCAGGCCAAGTCATGGGAGACTCGACTTCCCGTGAGATTCTGCAAATTATACTTGCCCTTTTCCCTGAGCTGTGTGTGCAGTGGGCACTAATAATGCTTTTGTTTAGTCACCATTCTGAAGCAATGTGGCAGTTTCCCAAGGGTTGGTAAATTGCCTCACATAAATTCTCCTTTAGTTAATGTTATCTGTACCTGGCTAAACACAGAACTGTGTATCCCTGCTGTATTTCAGAGTATCACAGAATAATTCGGTTAGAATGGACCCTAAAGATCATTTAGTTCCAACCCTCTGCCATGGCAGGGACACCTTCCACTAGAGAGGTTGCTATAATTTTAATTAATATGCTCTGTGTTTTTCCTTGATTCCTGGGGTAGGAGCCAGTTTGGAATGCCATATTAATCTCTCCCTGTTTCATTCCTCAGCGTTTATACACCGAAGCCTGGAACAAAGACAAGACCTCGATTCACGTCATGCCTGACACCCCAGAAATCCTGCTGGCCAAACAAAACCGAGTCAACTACAGTGAGGTGAGGGAAACTGGGGAGGGAGACAAAGGGCTCCTGGCAAGAACAATCTTGTCATCTCTGACTTTTAATCAATAGTAGAACAATACTGCCAAGTTGTTCAGTTTCAGAAACTGCCGGTTCCAGTGCTGAAATCAGATTTCTTCTTTCACTGGAATTTATCTCCTGGGTATCTAATTGGGCTTTTAGAAGATACTATCCACCATAAATCAGAAATCATTTCTATAGCAAGTTGTGAAAATACATACCTTAACTTTTTAAATGTTCCTTTCTTTGCCATCCCTACATGCTTTCCATTTTCCAAATGTCCACAATATAATTACAAGGTCTTTTGAAATCTGCAGGTTTTTTATTTTCTAGAGAACAATATCGAAGTTGCCTGAAGATTGACAGTTATTGTTTAGGGACTTTATTTGTTTTATTACAGAGTTGTGCTTAACTGTAGCATAACTTTGCTTAAGAAACTAAAATGTGGGGGGTTTTCTCACAGAAAATGTACAAACTGGCCTTGGAGGAATCGAAGAAGAAGGGCTACGATCTGCGTTTTGATGCCATTCCCATCCAATCTGCCAAAGCCTCCAGAGAGATTGCCAGTGATGTAAGCAGGTTTTGTTGTTTCCATGTGGATTTGGGAATGGGAAAGGAATGGAATGTTTGTTCCATTGTCTGTTAATGTCAGACTTTGTAGAATGACCAATATGGAAGTCTGTTTTCATAGGGATTCTACCACATTCTATTCAGTGCCTGCAAAGAAGGAGTAGCCAGTATTTTATGCATGAGATTTAAGTCACTGTAGTGATCAACAGGAAAATGTGAGGATTATTTGCATGTCCCCTGTCATAGTTCTGTTGATGTCCTTGGATGTTTAAGTAAGATAATCAAAATTATGTCTGTGCTAGAGGTAGTCAAGGTAATTTCTGATTCAGAATAGGAAATACTTTAAAATCTCTCCCCAAAACAGACATACTGATCAATTCTAAAAGTTTCAATGCTTGTGTTTTCCAGAGGAAAAATGTGTTCTGTGAAAGTGTCACATTGAAATTCAAAATGTCTGAGTACAGAACCAGGAAAAAAAAAATACACAGTGACTAGGACGGGTTTTGCATTGAGGATGAGGCAACATCAGAGACAGAGGATAACAGATTCTTACGCTCCTTGTTTTTCTATCGAGATTTGTATTTAAATAGCTTGTGTTAAAAATTAATAGATACATTTTTGTTTTGCATTTCAGTACAAGTACAAGGAGGGGTATCGGAAGCAGCTGGGCCACCACATCGGGGCCCGCAACATCGAGGACGACCCCAAGATGATGTGGTCGATGCACGTGGCCAAGATCCAGAGTGACAGGGAGTACAAGAAGGACTTTGAGAAGACCAAGACACACTTCAGCAGCCCTGTGGACATGCTGGGGGTGGTGCTGGCCAAGAAATGCCAAGTGTTGGTGAGCGACATCGACTACCGGCACTACCTGCACCAGTGGATCTGCCTGCCCGACCAGAACGACGTGATCCACGCCAGGCAAGCCTATGACCTGCAGAGTGATGTGAGCAAACCCTTACCTTTGGAATCATAATTCAAGATACAGGGTCTTCTACACTCTTAATTTTTCAAATATACGTTATACGCCTGAGTCACTTCATTAGATTTGTTGGTGGAGGTGAAATGTTCATTACAGCATCCCATTTCTGTTTAATTGTATTTCCTCAGTCCTTAACCTGAGGTGTAATTTGTGGTGTGCTCCAGTAACTCCATTCTTTCTGTTATTTAATCATTATTTTACTTCATCTTCACAAATAACAAGTGTTTTCAAAAGCATATCCTGCTACCAGGCAGAAACACACACAGTTGTTCATAGAGACTCAGATGTGCTTATTTATAGTTATTTTAACTTTGAATCCCATTTGCACCTGTATAACGGGCTTTCAAATCCTTTCAGGCTGTTTACAAATCAGACCTGGAGTGGCTACGAGGTATTGGCTGGGTTCCTATTGGTTCCTTGGAAGTGGAGAAGGCCAAGAGAGCTGGAGAAATCCTGAGTGACAGGAAGTACCGTCAACCTGCAGACAAAATCAAATTTACCAGTGTGACAGACTCCTTGCCCATGGTCTTAGCCAAGCAAAATGCTGAGATAATGAACAAGGTGAGGTGCTGGTTTTTTTTTTCCTTGACAAAATCACCAGTATTACCAGTTGACAGAACTTGTTCATGAGGTGAAAAATACAACATGCAAAGTAAGACTGAAGACTTTTGCTGTGGACTTAAAATGAATGTCCAAAATCAGCCACTGTACAGGAAAGCTCCTATTTTAGGGCTCTCTGTCTGAACTGAGCACTTGGTAAAAATGTACAGAAAGAAGTCACCTGAATCACATGTTTTTTAACAGTATTGCTGAACAAGTTATGAGGAAACAGCTGAAGTTCTCTGGAAGTGAAGTTTCTGCAGTGTTTCTCAGAGCTGGGGGATGA
>NW_020960735.1:0-3052 GCF_003031625.1 Empidonax traillii | reverse complement strand
CTACAGGAAGGCCTACCACGACTCCAAGACCCAGATCCACATCCCCGTGGATGCCCTGTCGGTGCAGGCGGCCAAGGAGTGCCAGGCACTGGTCAGTGACATCGACTACAAGCAGTACCTGCACCAGTGGACGTGTCTTCCCGACCAGAACGACGTGATCCACGCGCGGCAGGCCTACGACCTGCAGAGCGACGTGAGTGGGGATAACTTTGGGAAAGCTCTATGTCTGTGGTTCTGTTTCATACTGACTGACCAAATATCCTCTCAAATGCACATTCATGAGCCTGCAGCCTGTCCTGCTGTGTTTATTTTGTCCTTTCCAAATCAGCAGTGCTTTCAGCCTGGGGGCCAGTAATATCCTGGGTGGTTCATAAGGAGGCTGTGTTTTCTTGGGCTGCTACAGAGTGTTTGCTTGCAGCCTACTTGCAGATTATGCCCTTGGTTTGTATGTAACAGGTGTCTTCAAAGCATCTTTGTTTCTGTGAAAATCAGGGGTTTAGCTGTGTGTGGAAAGCACCTGGTACATCACAGTGCCATTGGCTGTTTGCTGTGTAACTGTGTGAGAAGGAATTTGGGGAAAGCTTTATGGGAAGTCCCTGCACAAAGAGTTAGAACCACAGAATGGTTTGAGTTGGAAGGGACCTTGAAGATCATCTCAGTCCAGCCCTCAAGAGCAGGGACACCTTCCACTAGAACAGGTTACTCAGAGCCTCATCCACCCTGGTTCTGAACATCTCCAGGGATGGAGAATCCACAACCCTTCTGGGCAAAGAGTCATCTGTGCAGCACCAGTAACCCTCGGTTCGTTTGCAGAACGTGTACAAGTCCGACCTGGAATGGCTGAGAGGCATTGGCTGGCTGACAGAAGGGTCTGTGGAGGTGGTGAAAGCCAAGAAGGCGCAGGAGCTGCTCAGTGACCGCTTGTACCGCACGCGGCCCGAGCAGCTCAAGTTCACCAGCATCACCGACTCCCTGGACGTTGTCCTGGCCAAGACCAACGCCATGCAGCTCAGTGATGTAAGCTCACCTTGCACATTTCTTGTCTTTGTGGTGGGCAGTAGAATTGGAAATCAGTCACTGGAATTACCCAAGAATTCCCATCGGGGTTTTTTCCCCCCTAGTGAAAAGCCATTGTTCTTCCTTTCTCCTCAGCGTCTCTATCGTGAGGCCTGGGACAAGGACAAGACCCAGATCTCTGTGCCTTCTGACACTCCTGTGATGCTGCAGTCCAAAGTCAACGCTCTCAACATCAGCAATGTAAGAGAGTTAAATGAAATGCTTGTGAAGTGTTAGAAAATTAACAACAATCGTTCTTTGTGTTTTGGCCTGTGTCTTTTAGGTTTTGCTGTAAATGGTGGTGCACAAACACCATCTTCTAATGTGCTTGTGAACAGGAAATTAGATCCAGGTGCTCTTTACGCTGAGAGGTTGTGAGTTGGTGAGCAAACTCCAAAGTTCAGTGGTGCAACCCCTTTGGCACAACCTCCCAAATAATTTCCGTGAAGAGCTTTTGGAGTCTGCAGACTCCTCAGCCCTGACAGGTTTTGCAGACTTGTGTTGTTTCACCCACTAGTTTTATGGGACTTACACACTGCAGATTTTGTACAGCTGGAAACATTTCCCATTTTGCATTTCTAGCAGGACTTGACAGGAGCTTTGCCTGGAACATGTATTTCCTCCCGGCCTTTCTTGCTGTTGATGGTATTAAACATTTTCCAAAAGCACCTGATGTGACTGGATGAGGCATGAAATATTTCAAGTGCTATTGCAAAAGACATTTCACTTCCCCTGTTTTTGTCTTGCTTGTGCTTTGATAACTGGGGTTTTTTTAGAGTTCCTTATAGTCTGGTTTGCAATAGCATTTGGTTTCTGAATTTTCACAGACGTTAAAAATAAAAATACCCACCTGTGCTAATGACAGAGTTGCCAGAAGGCCTGGCCGAGCTTCTGTGACTGAGATGGCACAAAGAAGGAGCCCTCATGTTCCTGGGCTTGGTGTCCTGGACAAGCTGAGTGTCTCTAGATACATGAAGGCACTTTGGGTTCTGTTCAGTCTCAAAAATGGACTGAGTCTGTCTGCCTGCACTCCCTTTCTCGATAGGACTAAAAAGCTGGGAAACAAAGAAGTCCCTGGCAGCTGTCAGGAGGCTTCAGAACTTCAGGCCAGTCTAGGTCTGTTTTGTCAGTAGAACAGATGTTTCTGTGACCCTGCAATCAGGTGTGTGTGAGCAGAGCCTCTGGATCATACACAGGTCTCTTACAGGGGACACAGTGAGATGTTTTGGGGAATATTCCTGCTACCTCTTTCTGTTTTGGATCTTGCACCTATTTTAAGTCTTGAGTTTTCTCTTAAGACCTTTGCCAGGATCATTATTGTAACCCTGCCCGTTACAGGGGGCAAACAGAGTAATTCCCAGGGAAGTAGCTTTCAAGGGAAGGAATTTGTATCATAGAGACTTTGCTGTGTTTAACAAAGGTGAATTATTTCCTTTGCAGAAACATTATCAGAAGGCCTGGGATGAGGCCAAGGCAAAGAGCTACGACATAAGAGCTGATGCCATTCCCATCAAACAAGCCAAGGCCTCCAGGGACATCTGCAGTGAGGTACAGTCCTCTCCTGGCATGGGGGTGGTGTCTGTCCCTGTGTCCAGCTCAGCAGCTCGGAGCGAGGTTCATCTCGAGGGGCCGAGAGCTGGGGAAGCTGCAGACCCTTCTGTTTGGTGCCCTGTGCGGGTGAGCAATGAGTGACTGCTCGTGTCACCTCTGCCCTTGCAGTACAAGTACAAAGAGACCCACGAGAAGCAGAAGGGGCACTACATCGGGTGCCCCAGCGCCAAGGACGACCCCAGGCTTGCGTTGGCGGCGCGGGCCATGGCGCTGCAGAATGACCGCCTCTACAGGAAGGCCTACCACGACTCCAAGACCCAGATCCACATCCCCGTGGATGCCCTGTCGGTGCAGGCGGCCAAGGAGTGCCAGGCACTGGTCAGTGACATCGACTACAAGCAGTACCTGCACCAGTGGACGTGTCTTCCCGACCAGAACGACGTGA
>NW_020960734.1:0-7903 GCF_003031625.1 Empidonax traillii | reverse complement strand
TTTAATTGATCATAAGCAGTGTCTTAATCACAAACTATGTAACATTCCACTTTAGCCATGAAGTAGATTTTTTTGTCACAGACTGCTGCTGTTGGAGTTTGATTAGAAAACCACTGAAACTTAAGTTTTTCTAAACTAAGCCTGCTAAGCTTCAATGAACAGAGCCTGGGGTAGCAAAAACCTGGGCACCCGGAATCCAGAATTTATAGCCCACCAGGAACATGTTGCAGAAACCAGAAGATAAAGGAAAGACTAAGAAAGATGATTCAGCACATGCTGGAAATTCCCTGTCTGGGAAAAAGATAGTAAAAAGACTGAAAATGTGGCCTAATAGCATGGGAAGCGAGAAATCAATAAACAGTAGGAGATAGAATTACATAATTTAGAACAAATGAACATTAATGTCTGTTTGCTAAAAATGCATAAATAAGTGAAACGTTTTGAAAGTTGTGTGCATGTAGGTGGAGCCACCTCCATGCATCCCAGAACTGGATTAAAGTAACGCCTACTTTCTATTACTAAACAAATAATGCTAGAGGGTTTGATTTATTCTGATGGTTTCAGCGACAATGGGAAGTAGAGAATAAAATTTTGTTTTGTTCACTTCGATTGTGCACATGGAATCTTTTGCTTTAGTAAACTGCTTTATCTCAACCTTGGAGTTGTTTCCCACATGATTTTCTCTCCACCATCCAGCTGAGAACAAGGACTGAGAGAGCAGCTGGGTGGGCCCCTGGAGTCCAGCCAAGATCAACCCACCACACTGATAAATGGAGCCAGTTCTCAGAGCAGGAGCTGGTCTGTCTCTGGGGTCAGTAAAGCAGTGACACGACAACCCAGGTGGGTTTAGGCAGTTGGTTTAACTCCATGTCTACGAGGCGCTCTTATGTCCAGCTGTTAAGGGAAAGGGAAATGCTTCTGGTCCAAAGGAGGGACAAAAGTCAAAGGGTCTGCAAAAACCTTCGAACTGTTATCAGTAACCAACAGACTTGTCATGGAAATGGGTGTGTCAGTCCCTGATATACTATACAGGCACCTGGCAGTGGGGCGTGGGTAAAGGAGCAACATGAAAAGGAAGAGAGAAAGAGAGATGAATTAAAGAGGAAGAATGAGAAGAAGAAAGACAGAAACAAAAGAGAGAGGGAAAGAAAGAAAGAAAGAAACAGAAAGAAAGAGAAAGAAAGAAAGTAATCACCAGTCCTGATTCCAGCATCGATCCAGCTGATGGGATGTCCAGGGTCCTGGGGGTACCCCCTGGGCTTGGGGGGTACTTTTTCTCAGGCAGGATTTCTCCAACCTGGTGATCAGTTTCTCGCTCTCTATGGAAATTAGTTCTCATCCTCAGTCCATTCTTTCAGACCTTTCTGGAAATGAGTCAGAGGCTTTGAGGGTCTTGGGTGGTCTTGATTTCCCCTCTACAGTCCCCACCCACTTCTCGGCCTCCTTCCTGCACTTGCACTGTGCTGGGTTGTGCTGATCTCCAGGAACTACAACAGGGATGTTGGTCCCAGAAAAGTCTTGCCCTACCTCTGTATGGCCCCTTCTCCAGCCATATCCTGTTCTTTCTCACAGGGCTGTGTTAGCCACAACCCTTGTCTGTTGTTACCAACAAACCTTCGATGGCTCAGAGCTGGAGCCCCTCTGCTCTGAGGCCAGGTTAGGAGAGTGTTCACCTGGAGAAGAGAAGGCTCCAGGGAGACCTGAGAGTCCCTTCCAGTGCCTCAAGGGGCTCCAGGAGAGCTGGACAGGGACCTGGGACAAAGGTCTGGAGGAACAGGATAAGGGGCAATGGCTTCCCACTCCCCAAAGCCAGGCATAGATGGGATTTTGGGAAGGAATTCTTGGCTTTGAGGGCGGTCAGGCTCTGGCACAGGTTGCCCAGTTCTGGGATAGGATGATCTAGAGAGAGAGGCATAGACTGGGGGGTTTCCAGCCAGGAGGCCCAGGCACTGCCCAGCTCCTCGTGCTTTTCATGGAATCGTAGAATCATTAAAATCATTGGAAAAGACCTCCCAGATCATCGAGTCCCCCTCTCCTTGATTACCTTGTAACCCCAAACCAGGCAGCAGTTTCCCACTTTCACTTTCACATTTCCTTGTAATTAAACGCCTGATTTACAGGAATTCAACAGTCACCGCCCCACGGCCCTTTTCAAAGGGGAAGCAGCATCCCCGGGAGAGCCGGGGCTGGATAAGGAGGGGAGCTGCGCTGGGCTTCTCCCAGCCCGGGAGCTTCGGGCACGGAGGGAGACGGTAGGACCTTGGGGCTGAGCTGCGGGGCTGGGAGGAGGGATCAGCACAGAGCGGGAACTTGTTTGGCTTGTGCTTCCCATTCCGCGGGTTTACCCATGGCTGCGGAGATGGCAGGGAAAACGAAGAGGGGTCTGAGGGCAGCGAGCGGGTGTTCGGTGCTCCGAGCGGGGCTGGAAGAGGCCGCCTGTGCTCGCAGGCGCTTTGGGGGGGCTCGGGGGACCCGTGTGTGCTGCGGGAAAGAGGCGGTGGGGGGCGGGAGCGGGGGAAGGAGGAGGATCCGGGGGGCTGCAGGGGCAGAGCGGTGTGTGCAGAGGTGCCAAGGCCGGCCCAGAGCCGGCAGCGGGGCTGGCTGGGGATACATCCCTTGCGGAGTCCCTTCCTTTGCAGCCCCTGCCCGGCTGGAAAGGCTCCCCGCGGGCGGGGCCGATCCTGCCCTTCCCGGGCACCCCCAACCCCAGGCGGGGTCCGGGGGGCTTGGCTCCCCTGAAGGCAAGAACGGGGGTGCTGGGGCCGTCCTGGGGCTGGGGGTGCTGCCTGTGCCCCGCGCTGCTCCTTAGGGAGCAGGGCAGCTCCGGGGGGGAATGGGGACCTTAACCTAAGGGGACACTTTGTCCTTTTCCTTCGCTTGGAGGGAGGGTGGGATTCACCTCTCTTACAGTCGAAACTTCACCCCCAGAGCGCTCTGATCCCTGCTGCAGCCCCCTGACACAGTTGCATGTGGCTTTTGCCCTGATCCTGAAGCAATAGGAAGCTGTGCTGGGCCTGCAAAGAGTGCCTGGGGTCTGGTTCAGGGTCTGGTGGGCTGCAGTTCATGTTCAGCAGCGCAGCCTCCGGCACCTGGGACTGAGCCAGTGCTGGCAGCGCTGCAAGGGGAGTGCAGCTGGGAGGGGACAGAGCTGGGACAAGTAACCCAGATCCAGCAGTTGCCTTCCTGAGCAGCCGCCCTGCACCCCGAGGCTCTGCTGCCCAGGGAGCAGCTGCCCATCTGCCCCCGAGAGGAATCAGTGACTAAAGTGCCTCCTTTGCTCTGCCAGCACTCCCAGTTTTCCTCTGGTTCCTGAACTCCCCTGACCTCACCCCAGCTGTTTTTCTTAGCTCTGCTTTTTCCCTTCTCTGTCCCGTGCCACTGGCAGGAGTGCAGGAGCTGGTGGGGGGGCTCAGAGTCTGGTGGGATCCAACCCCAGGGCCATTCCTCCCTCCTCAGCTCTCCTGGAGCCCCTTGAGGCACTGGAAGGAGCTCTCAGATATCCCTGGAGCCTTCCCTTCTCCAGGTGAATACCCCCAGGTCTCCCAGCCTGGCTCCAGAGCAGAGGGGCTCCAGCCCTCAGAGTATCTCCGTGGCCTCCTCTGGAATTGGTCCAGCAGCCCCACCATCCTTGTGCTGTTGTTCCCCAGAGGTGGAGGTGGCTCTGCAGGTGGGGTCTCACCTGAGGGGGGCAGAGGGGCAGAATCCCCCCTTCCCTGCTGCCCAAGCTGTGGGGCACACAGAGGGTTTCTGGCCTGGGTCAGCCTCTCACCCACCAGCACTCCGGAATTCTTCTCTCCAGGGCTGCTCTCCATCCATTCTCTGCCCAGTCTGTCTTGGTGCCTGGGCTTCTCCAACTTAGTTATATTCTGGTTTATGTAAAAATCATATGGAATACTGGGTACATGGCCACTACCTTGGTTACGAACTGGTCACCAGGAAGGCCTAGACCAAAACCATCACACTGATGTCACCCCAGTCACTGTCACCCTCTGTGCTCGACCTCTGAGCCAATTGCTCACCCAGGCCATGATATGTTTATCCAGCTGTGGGCTGGACAGTTTGTCCAGAAGGATCCTGGGAAAGGCAGCAGGGACAGCTTGAGTGAAATCACTTTACCAAGCGCTGAAGGGAGGCTGACAGGCCTGTAGTTCCAAGAGTCATGCTTCTTGCCCTTTTTGAAGACTGGGACAATATTTGATAGCTTCCAGTCAGCTGGGACCTCTCAGATTCCCAAGCTTGTTCAATAAGCATCGAGAGAGGCCTCACGATGACATCAGCCACTCCTAAAGAATTCTCAGATTAATCCTGTCAAACCCCATAGACTTATAGGGAAGCAGCTGGAGCAGCAGGTCCCACACAAGTTCAGGGTCAACTGGGAGTTTTTCTGTCTCACAGGCATGGTCTCCCAACTCACAACATTGGGACTCCTTTTGCCTGTCGTGGGCATTGAAGACAGAGGCAAAGAAAGTGTTAAACACCTCTGCCTTGTCTGTGTCCCTGTTTGTGAGGTGACCATCCTCATCCTGGAATGGGCAATGCTGTTTCTCCACTGCCTTTTGCTATTGACATGCAACTTCTTTTCTTTGCCTTAGCTCCAAAAGCTTCCCTGCTGAGCCAAGCCGACCTCCTGCGTCATCTGCTTGACTTCCCACATTTGGGAATTTCCTGCCCCTGCCCTGAGGAGGTGGTACATAAAATGTAAGCAGCACTGATGGAGCCCAGCACCTTCCAAAGCCTCTTCCCATGGGCCCTCCCAAACTTTCTCCCTGAGCAGCCTGGAGTCTGTTCGCCTCATGTTCAGAGTTGAAGGTTTGCTGGCGTTTTTCCTTCTGTCAGCAAAGATTTTACACTTGGTGGCTTTGTGGTGGCTGTGGCCAAGATGGCGCCAAAGGCCACTTCCCTCCCGAGACCCTCCCTGGTAATGAGCAGAAAATTCTGGGGGTACTTCTCTGACTTCGCTCCCCAAGTCTCCAGTCACTACTGACAGGCCAGCAGGATGCCCCTGACACAAGTCTGGGCAGGGACACCTTGGATTTTCCCCATGCCCTGGGGTAGGAACCATGTGTGTCCCAAGGAGCAGCTCCTGGGGGAACAGGCACGAGTGGGGGGAGTGAGGAGCAGGAGGAGCACAGGTCCCACCCGTGTGCCTGTGCCAGGATTGGGGTGAGTGTGTCTGGGGAGGGGGTTGCCTGTGGGGTGAGTGTGTAGGTGCTGCCTCTGTGTGCTGGGAGCACCAAGGCGGAGCAGTCAACGAGCAGGAGAGCTGAGGGGCTGGGCAGAGGGTGCGAGATGCAGACAGGAGTGTGGGATGGGCAGAGGGGCTGTGCTGGTGCTTGAGGAATCCTGGAATGCCCTCGGCTCTCTGCACTTATGGACTTAGGAGTCCTGTTGAAAGGATGTGGGTAATGTTGAAGGCGGTCCCTTGTCCATGGTAGGTTGTGTGGCCAACTTTGTGTGTGTGTGTGTTTGTCTGGGATACACACTCGGCTTCAGGGCTGATCCCAGAACAGGCACATCCATTGTCCTGGAAAGGAGACCCTGGGCTCCAGCAGAAGGGTGGGAGCATCCCCAGGGCTGGAGCTGCTGCAGAGCCTCTTAGAGGAGCCTGGGGACTCTCTCAACAAACCTTAGGGAATGTCTCTCCTCCACAGCCACAGCTTCGCAGGAGGACACCTGAAAGGGACTTGAAAACGTAAAGAATCCGGTAAAGAAACGTCAGAAAAGACTGGAAGCTGGATATAGACTCATTGTTCTGGAGGACACTTTTCAAGCAACTGAGCCGTCCAGTCACTCCAAATCCATCAAAGATGGCAGCAAAGCCAAAGCAAAATGCAAACCAAGAGTTCCTCCACTTGCTCGAGCGCCTTGGACTAGAAAGTCACTATCCAAGAAAAATGGGGACAGAAGATTTCCTCACCATCTGCAAGACATCTCTGCATGACAGCCAGCCCAGCAAGGACCAGGAATTGCCATTTCACTTCTTGCAGAAGCTCTTAACTATGGATTATCAGGTGAGGTACCTGACTTGCAGGGATGGGAGCAACTCAGGACTTACTCCCGTGCCAGAAACCACAGAGCAAGAGCGCAAACCCTCAGACTCCTTTGAAAACTTTCTCCATGGTTTAAAGAGAGCATCCCCTGCAGCTGCAACCAGGGGGGGGCACGTGCACCCAATGGACCTGCAGATGGCAATTTTCCACTGTGCTGATGACTTTATGAGACAGTCCATTGCAACCAAACTCGCCTTCTGCCAGCTGGCACTGCCTCTGCTGGTGCCCAAGCCAGGCACTGCCCAGATCGAGTTCCCCCTCTGGGCCCTCAGCCAAATCAAAAGGAGCTGGAAGGAGGTGGAGAAGTCGGGACAGCAGCCCAGAATGAAGAGTTACAATAACAAATTCATTTGTCAGGCAGAGACACCCATCGTGTCCTTCATCCGCATTGGCACCTCTGCCTCCTCTTCCAAGTCCCACCTCCTCAGTGCTCTGCTGAGCAAACATAGACACAACACTTTTTTCCACCGCCATTGCCGAGGCAGCACCAGAGAGTGTTTGCTGATGGGAGGTGTTGTGGAGATCGCCTGGTACTGTCCCCGGGGAAGCCCGGATGACACCTTTGAGCACTGTGTGGCTTTCTGTAACCTGCATGGAGACGCCAGGGATCACAGAGCACAGCTGCAGTTCTTACAGGAGATCTCTGCTGTGAACGTGGCTCTTGTATCCGAGTCTGAGCACATGGACGACAGAGGGAGCAAACTTCTGCGTGACCTGTGGCAGTCGCAAAGGCCTCTGGTTTGTCTTCTCACTGAACAAGAGACAGCTGCAGCTGGACAATCCAGCAAAAACATAACAATAGGGATCAAGAACAGAAACGAAGAAGAAATGTTGGAGGAGCTGAGCAAAACAATCGGGAATCTCCTGGAAGGGTCCAACCCACGTTTCAGCCTGGACGGCTGCCTGGACAAAGCTCGCCAGCACGGATTCTTAGTGGATGAAGATCGACCCGAGTGTGCGACAGCCAAAGCAAAGGCAACGGAGCTGGTGACCCTTCTGAAGAAAGAGAAACTGTCTGAGATCAAGTCCAAGCTCCTGCCTCTTCAAGGAAAACTGTGGCACCAGTGGTGCAAAAAGGACAAAGAACTCACGCGCTTGCAGGAGAAGGGGAACAGGAGCATCGAGCACCATCGCAGCCAAATTGAAACCGAGAAGGCAGCAATAAGAAGAAAGCAACTAGAGCAAGCTTTCCCCCTCAACCAACTGATGAAACTATTCCTTGGCTTTCTCCATTCACAGGCAGCAGATACCCAGAAATACTTCCTGCAGTGGATGAAGGTCTTTATGGACGACCTGTCCTCTGGTCGCCTTGAAGAACTGAGGAGAGACTATCACGAGTTATGGTCTGAAATCCACATGAGAAAAGAAGACCAGGAAAAAACCAGTCCGAAATCTGAGTTGCTGCATAGATTGGATGCCCTCTCTGATGAAATCAAAGATTCCTCCATTGGCCTTGAGCACCTTTTGAGAGAGGTAGGCCAGATTTATGAAGCTTTCCAATCAATGAGCTCAGAGCATGAAAATGTTGTCTACCTGCCCAAAATTGCAGCAGATCTGATGGTTTCGGGGTATCCTGTGGAGCTGATGGATGGGGATGCTTCTTACGTCCCCCTGCGCTGGGTGGGAGCAATCTTTGACAGCCTAATTGAGAGGCTGGGGGACAAACGAGTGTTTGTTCTCTCCGTGCTCGGCCTCCAGAGCACAGGGAAGTCAACCCTGCTGAGTGCCCTGTTTGGGCTGCAGTTCAACGTCAGCGCGGGGAGATGCACCCAGGGAGTGTTTATGCAGCTCCTTCCACTGGACGAACAGCTGCAGCAGGACTTGGACTTTGATTACATGCTGGTTGTTGACAC
>NW_020960733.1:5579-7913 GCF_003031625.1 Empidonax traillii | reverse complement strand
GTGCCAATCTGCCAGGCAGCGTTTCCCAAAGCTGCAGGAAGCCTGAAAAGGAAGGAAACTTCCCCAAAGCCAGCCAGGCTTTTCTCAGCAGCTGAGCTGCTGCCCAGAGCCTTTGGCTCCCTGCACTCAGGGCCTCCAAGGAGCTGCTGCAGAGTCCCTGGGGAGGCTTTGGCAGGAGGGGCCCTCGGGGGGCTCCTTATGGCTTCAAGGGCCTGCAGGATTTTCAGAGCAATTGGGGGTTTGCTTTTGGTTTTGCATCTCTGAGAGGTTTGTGCAGCCATGGCCTCCAATTATCTGCTGTAACGAGTCCCTTGAGAGCCCAAGACAGTGACAACCCTCAATGGGTCATTAATGCTTCAAGGCACTCAGGGTTTATTAAAACACTTCTTTTTAACACTGAGTCTCTGAGAGTTTTGTTCAGTCATGGCCTCCAATTATCTACTTTAATTAGTCCCTGGAGAGAATGTCAGTTGTGACACCCACTGAGGCTCATTAATGTTTCAAGGCACTCAAGGTATATTTATTAAGACACTTCTTTTTGACACTGAGTCTTTGAGAGGTTTGTTCAGTCATGGTCTCCACTTATCTGCTCTAAAGAGTCCCTTGAGAGCCTTTGTCAGGAATGGCCCTCAGTGGGGCTTGTTAAAGCTTCAAAGTACTACAGGTTTGTTAAGGTACTTTGCCTTTTCTTTTGATTCTGAGTTTTGAAGAGGTTTGTGCAATCATGGCCTCAGATTATCTACTTTAATTAGTCCCTGGAGAGACTTTGTCAGTAGCGACACTCAGTGGGACCCATTAATGCTTCCAAATACTTTGGGTTTTCTTTCTGACTTTCCCTTATGGACAGGTTTGTACAATCTCCCCTCAGTCCCTGAGGTTCAAGGACTCAGCACCAAAAGCCCCCCGGGGCTCCCTCAGATAAAGCAAGTCCTGACAAACCATGGCCCTTCCTGTGATTTCCCTCTAGTCCGGACTGTAAATTAGGAATGTTGTCTCATGGAATCAGGGGACTATTGGGACACTGCCCAGAGCCTTTGTCTGCCTGCACTCCTGGCCTGCAAGGATCTGCTCTCAGGAGTCCCTGGGGAGGCTTTGTCAGTGCCTGCCCTCAGTGGGGCCCAGCAATGCTTCAAGGGACTGGCAGTTTGGCTTCCGACTTCTTGAGCAGCTTCTTCAATCTTCTCTCAGTACCTCAGGATGATGGACTTGTCTCAAAACACACTGTGGGGCTCATTAAAATAGAGAAAACCAAATTATATTCTTTCCTTTAATTGTCTTCGTGTCTTCAAGTCTTCAACAACTAATTGGAGTTAATTTGTAGTTTAGCTGAGGAGGACGATTTTAAAGTGGAAGTCACAAAAATATAATTTTCTATGAAAGGGAGTGATTTACACAGAGCCTTGGGATATGTAATAAATTGGTAGTAGTAGTTTAAATTTACTCATCAAATTAGTAGTAATAGTTTACTACTTAAATTGTATTGCATGTTATATTCCTATGTACATATATATGTTATTAAACTATAAATTCATGAATCTGTCAGCATTATAAGTTGATGATCATGCAGCTTGCAATTCTTAAACTGAAAAGACAAATTTTTATGCCTGGCTGAATCTTACTTTTATAAAAAGCTCATTGTCCCATAGCATGCATAAAGTAACGAAGGGAAGGACAAGAATCAAAGAGTCAAGAATGAAAATGATACAGAGCATCCAAGATGGACATCTGGAAATACCTAACACACCAGGCCTCAAGGACTAAAAACTAATGAAAACTATGGACAGGAAAGCACCTAGCAACTAAAACAGGCCTGCAGAGAAACCAACCAGAACCAGACCTGCAAGCTCAGATCCAATAGAAAGATAACAAATGACTATGGGAGGGGAACTGATAAGGCAATAAAAGTTACTGTTTTTTCCTACTGCGCTTGCGTACCGTGAGTGAAGCAGGGATCTCCCCGGCCGCCCAGGGCGCTGTTTTGCTTATTTGCCTTTTCTATAAATCTTCAAAAAAATGTTATTACTATATTTCAACTCAGCTTCATTTTACTTATAACAGGATATAAGAGGGTCAGGGTGCAAAGGATTTGAACAGAAAGAAAAGAGGACAAAAGAGATTAGTAGCATTTAATCATTGACCAACTTAACAGTTAACAAGTGATTCAATATAATTTGTGCAATTGAACTGTGACTGAATTATAGATTCCCAATAACAACACTCACACCACAGTCAATTCACACCCACACCCAGGCAGAGATGTGTGGACACATCAGGATCTGGGTGTGTAAAGGTCCCTCTCCAAAATTCTCCCTGTTCTGAGTGAAACCCTCCCAC
>NW_020960733.1:0-5282 GCF_003031625.1 Empidonax traillii | reverse complement strand
ATTCACACCCACACCCAGGCAGAGATGTGTGGACACATCAGGATCTGGGTGTGTAAAGGTCCCTCTCCAAAATTCTCCCTGTTCTGAGTGAAACCCTCCCACACATCCCTTTGTGTTTCCCACCAGACAAGGGTCACAGCTGGAGGAGTGTTTGTTGAGGGGGATCAGAATTGTCCTTGGCATCAGCGATGCTCTTTGGAGTGTTGCAAACTGGAGGGTTCCGGTCATGGTTTTGTTCTGTTTCTTAGAAACGCAGCAGGAATTTTTTTTTTCCCCTCCCCTCTGCCCACTGCATGCAGAGCTGTGAAGTGGGCACTTAAGGAGCAGAAAGGAACCTGTTTTCTTGTTAAGGGCTCAGAATCTCATGTCCTGGGAAACAGGGGTTAGGAGCTCTTTTTTTCTGTTTTTCTTTCCCCGATCCCTGGGAAATGGGTGAAGGAGTTCAGGCTTTCTGCTGAGGCTGGAAACAAGGTCGGAGGAGATCTCAGTGCTGTTTTTTTGTTCTCAGCCTGGTTTCCTGCTGTGGATCCTGTTTGGATTTTCATCAGAGAGGAACTATTTTGGGAAGGTTTTTTTCCCCTTCCCCGTTCCCATTGATTTCTTTTCTTAGCAGTGGTCCTTGTGCACATCAAAGGGAGAAGGAAAACTGAACCACACAATTCAACCAGCTGAACAGAGTGAGGGTTTTTTTCCCATTGGGAAGGACTTTTCTCTCTCCCCTCTCTCTCTCCCCTTTTCCCAGTGTGTGTGGTGAAGGGGAGGGAAACCCATTTTGGGTTTCTCCAACACACCCCAGAGGGTGTTACCCCCACATGGCAACGACCAGTGATTCCACAGCGCCCCCTGCTGGCCATCATAAAGAACTGCAGGCTCAGCATCTCCAGTGATCCAACAGCGCCCCCTGGTGACTGACACAGGACACTACAAGCTCTGCATCTTTAGTGACCCAACGGCACCCCCTGTTGCCTGTGGTTAGAATTGCACCAAAGGGCACAACTGAACTGTTTACATTTTGTCCTTTGCTTGTTTATTGGTTTTTTTTGAAAGGGATTTTTGGTGGGTATAGGAGTATTGTTTGGTTATTTTACTTGTTTTCTTTCATTTTTTCTGCCAATACACACATACCTTTTAATAAAGGGCTGTTATTTTTCCTTTTCCATAATTTGTTTTTCTTCAACCGGAGCCTCTTAATTTTATATTTTTAATTGCTTAGGGGGAGGTGTTTCAATCCTTTCTCATAACTCATCCTCAGAAAAACCCCTCTGTCTCTTTTAAACTGGGACAGGAGCCCTGCACTGAACTTGCTGGTGAGACTCCCAGAATTGAATATGGTCAAACATTCTTCCCAGAAAAAGGTGGCAGGACAGAATACTCATGCTGCCTGCAGAGTGCCCAGGTGCCCCACCAACTGAACCTCAAAGCCAAAGGTTACAGGCTTTCTTTCCTGGGGGAAAGGCCGTAACATCACAAAGGGGCCCATGGCAGATGGGTGGGGCTGCACTGTGACATTTTGTAACGTTGGTTATTGGTTTCCAGGGGCTATTCCAGAATGGAGAGGATGGGCCATGACATCACAAAGGGGTCTTTGGAACACAGATAATGTTGAACTGTCACATGGTAGGGGCTTGTTTTTTTGGTATCCACAGGCTATTCCAGAGTCGACAGGATAGGCCATGACATCACAAAAGGGCTCAAAGCACATGGGTTGGTCTGACTGTGCTGGGGTGGGGTGTTGATCCTTTGCTTGCCAGGGCCTGTTCTGGAATGGAGAGGATAGGCTATACCAAGTAGTGCCCGTCAGAACTGCAAAGATGGACCCACAAGAATCTTACATGGGGAGATTCTCTGCTCTGCCCTTCACACCCCAGTGCTGGGGTCAAAACTCAGCCTCTCCACTTCCCTCTCCTAAGGGACTTGTTCTTAGACATCCCCTCCCTATGCTGCCCTCCTGGTAATTCCCAAGCCTGTACCCGGCTCTCATCCCCTCTCTGGCTCAGAGCCCTCCACTTATCTTGCAGAGAGCTGGGCCTGTCCATCCACCTTCCAAAAGCACATCCCTTGGGCTGGCTCAGGGGTTCCTGCAGTCCCTGGGTTCTTCTCTTCCTCAACTCCAAGAAAGGAGACCCAAACCAATGCATGACTTTAGCAGCACATCAGCCAAACCCCAACCATTCCCACACTCACCATCTCAGTCCAATTGTGGTGTTTTGTTGTTTGGTTAACACATCCTTGAGTGTTTGATGAGCACGCTCTGGCACTGCTTGACCAGTGGGGGAGTGGGGGATCCCTGTGACATGGGAGATGCCCCACGTTGAAAAACTCTTTTAAAACGTGAGAAGTGTATGCCAGTCCATTATTTGCTTTTATGGTTTTGGTAATGCCAAGGACTCATATTGCAGATAGAAGGTGTTTTTTGACATCTTGGCTTTGTCTTCTGCATGTGCTGCTGCTGCAATGGCACCAGAACATGTGTCAATGGACATATAGATGTATTTTAATTTTCCAAAAGCTGAATAATGCCTTATACTCGACTGCCAGATGTCCAGTAGGTTAAATCCATGTGGATTTACCCCCTCAGATGGTAGAGGAGTGAGTCTCTGGAAGTCAGGGCATCCAGAAATAATTGTTCTGGCTTGAGAAAGCGTAAGGTAGAATATTCTTTTGAGGGATTTTGCATTTTGGTGAAAAAAGTTATGGGGCAGTTTTGGTTTTTTTTCCAAAATTGTTTGGAACCACTGCAGTTTGGGCAGGGTGCCCTGTATCAGCTATTTGATCTGCCACATGATTTCCTGCTGGGATGGACCCTGGGAGAGAAGTGTGAGAATGAATGTGGATTATGTGGAATTTGTGTTTAGGATGACTAATTTCATACAGTAATGATTTGAACGTATGAGCTAATTATAATTGGGAGATATTTTTTATGTATGAATTCTCAATTCATTGGACTGCTCTGATGACAGAGGCTGAATGGGAGACAATGTTTAAAAGCTCTGGAAATAGTGTAAATGCAGGTATGACTGCAGAGAGCTCTGCTATCTGAGAGGAACCTCTTACCTTGTGTGTGTCATATTCCCATTTTCCTGCTCTGAGCCAGGTGACTGCTGCCTGAGACGTTCTGCCAGAACCATCTGTGAGCACAGTTCTAGCACTTGTTAGTGGAACAGGGGCTGTTCCTCCTTCCTGGTGGGAGGACTGTCCAGTGATAGAGCTGAGACGGTTCTGCTGTGTTGATGGAAGGCACTGTAAACATGAACCTACGAGAGTCTTTAGGGTTTAATGCAATGTTAAAGAAGAGATCTTTTCTATCCATAAGAACAATAGGCCACTTTTAAAATATCATTGTTGGTGATGGAAACCCTGGCTGGAGAGCCCCCATCAGCTCTATTATTTTGCTGGGTTCTCTTAAATCCTGTAGCAGTCTCCACTTTCCACTGGACTTCCATATGGTAAAAATGGGGAAATTCCAGGGACTATCAGTTGGCACGTAATGTCCCTTTGCTAGTTTTTCATGTACTAGTAGGTTGATTTGCTGCAATTTCTCTCCCTTTAAGGGCCACTGGGATACCCAGATTGGCTGGTCAGAGAGCCATGTGAGGGCAGGAGATTGTGGCTCACCAGTGGCCTTTAAACTAAATTTGAGGTAGTTAGTTGGACTCCCCATTGTCCTATCATATCTCTGCCCCAGAGGGTCATTGGGATATTAAGGACACACGGCTTTGCTGAGGCAGTTTTACCTTCTGGGCCTTCGATCAGTAAAGTGGAGACACTTTGGAGCGGTGTCTGGGCTCCTCCTACCCCTTTGATGTCGATGCAGGGCTCCGTAGTGCTCCATTCCTTCGGCCAGTCACTCTCCATAAAGATTGTGACGTCTGCTCCTGTGTCTGTAAGACCTTTAACTCGAGCACATTGGTCAGTGTTGGGAAAAAATACCCTGCAGGTCGGCATTGGCTGATGGAGTAAAACGGACTGTGACCTCTAGATCATCGGCACAGAGTCCAAAGTGTCCCTCCCTACAGCAATGGGGGTTAAATTGGCAATGGGTGTTTCTGTGTCTGGCTCCACGGGTGGAAATAGAGCTTTTACAGTCACTTCTAATGCCTTAGGGTTGTCTACAGTCACTGATTGTGGGATAACTCTTAACCCCGTATTATTAGATGGAGCAGTCCCAGTTAAAATGTATTTTCCAGCAGGTACTGGAAGGATATTCGTTGTTCTCATGAGAACTGTTTGTCACTGCTTATTGTGAGTAGGTGGGGAGACGCCAACTCCACCCTAGAGACACTTGCTCTGGGTCTCTGTCTGGGAGTGAGGGGAGCAGCTGGGTGTGCTTGACTTGTGGGGCATTTTTTATCATCTCTGCCGTTCGTGCTCGGCTCCCCATTTCCCAAAATCGAGGCCAGCCTTTGTGCAGCTTTCAGTGAAAGCGGCCTCCCCTCTCTGTCCAAGAGTGATCTACAGTCACTGGCCCAGGGCAATCCCTTTTGGCATGGGGGACACAAGCTGGCTGGTACTGTGGGTGCTCTTCTTTTCAGCTGAGGGCAATCCCTTTTACAATGTCCTGTTTGTGTGCAGTGGTGACACAAAGCCCCTTCTGTTGTGGTTGCACTGCCAGGAATTCAATTAGTAGGGGTTTGTTGTATGTGCTGGATGCTACATTGCGACACTCCTTAACCATGTCCATTGGAGTGGGATCTTTGAGGGACATTAATATTTCGTGACAATCATTGTTTGCTCTATTGAAAATTTAAGAAACAGTGCATCTTGAGCCTCTGGATTCATTTTTAACTCAGTGTTTAATTATTGGACTAAGATTCTTATGGAGGTGATGGAGTCTCTGTAAGTGTTCAGACGACATCAGGATATGGCATTTGGGATATGGTTTAGAGATGATTATGGTGTTCTGATTGACAGTTGGACCAAAAGATCTTGAAAGTCTCTTCAAACCTTGATGATTTTGTGATTCTCGAACCTGGCATCACAGTTTCCATGTTTGTGCTCTAACAAGATCTTTTCTCAGCTGCATCTCTCAGTGGGACCCATTAACACTACAAGAAACTTTCCAGTTTCAATCTCACTTGGGTTCCTCAAGAGGTTCCTGCAACTCTCCTCAGGGTCTGATGTTCAGGGACTCATCCCCAAAGCCCCCGAGGCTGATGAAATGCCTGGGGCTGTTGCTGTGCTGCTGAGCTGGGCTGGGCTCCTGGCACACAGGGAGCTCCTGGCAACCAAGAACAGCTTCAAAGACACAGCTCTGCTGCTGAGCAGCTCCTCTGCACAGCCCA
>NW_020960732.1:0-7920 GCF_003031625.1 Empidonax traillii | reverse complement strand
CTAATGACTAGATGTTCCAAGCTCTAGACTCAGTTTTGTGAAATAAGAGAAATGTTCCAGAGCTTATGTGGGGTTAGAAAATCTTACAGGATTTTAATATGTATCCCACTGATTGTTCTCAAGGATGTAAAAAATCTGTCAGCTCTTGAAAACTCTGCAGTCAACACAAGGAGTGGGAAAGAAAATAAAGCACAAAATTATGGTGACACTGGACCTAAAATTTGAAAGCGGGTTATTCTAGCATGAAGCAGTGTTATCTTTGTCATTCTATTCTGAGCACGCTTTGATTGATCCCAGAGTAGGATACGTGTTGATAAGTTTTCACTGTAATTGATATTTACTAGTCTGACCTAAATTACTAGAAAGCAACGACTAACTTTGCCTGAGTCTGAGTCTATGCCCTGCTCAAGGAGTGATTTATTATAATAGTCTTAAAACTGTAGGCTAGGTTAAAGAAAATATGGGTCCTATCCTAATCTGAATACTCTCCTCATTTGTCCTGAATTTGAATCACTAATGTATTCAAAACCACTATTCCACCTCATTCTTCTTTCCTGTACCATTTGTTTTATTGACCTGGTGCCTTGGACTATTGAAACTGCAGATGTGACGGGGCGGGGATCCTTTTTTCTCTATTTGGCATGCCCTGAGTTCAGTGCATGACTTCAAAGACTATGTTATGGATGTGACAAACCTCAGACTACTTGAAACCTGGAAAGACCTTGAATCCTAGACAGAACCCCCCCACACCTGAAACAATAAAAATGTTAAAACATTTGGTTGTTTAAAAAAATCTGTTTTGGTTTAGGTGCTTTAATTTCTTTATGGCAAGCACTTGCAGCATAGACACAATGGAGGCAATTGGAACAGCTGAGCGAATGTAAATCACAGAGGGGTTAAGCCCACTGTCTATAAAGCTCATGTAGCTCTTGAGCAATCCAGCAGATCAATTAAGTATCATTACAAGCAGCCTGCCAAAGAAACCCTACCTGGGTAATGGGTTAAAATTGCCTAAAATCAAAATGGCTTTAAACCAAAAGAAGGTAGGTTTAGATTAGATATTATGAAGAAATTATTCACTGTGAGCATGGTGAGGCACTGGAACAGGATGTCCAGAGAAGTGTTCAAAGGCTAGGTTGGATGGGGTTTTGAGCAACATGGTCTAGTGGGAAGTGTCCCTGCCCATGGCAGGGAGGTTGGAATGAGATGACTTTTAAGGTCCAACCCAAGCCATTCTATTGTTCTTTGAAATCTGAATTGGTCCCACTGATTTTGCAATATGCTATTCCTAAAGATAAGTCTGGAAAATAAGTTTTGAGACTATGAGGCTCAGGCAGAGAGCCAGGAGATGATGATAGCTGTGGAGTATCTAGCCTTAAGAGAGCTGCTTTAATTTACTGGAGCGTTGAAAGCAACAGAGGGAGCTGAAGGAGGGCAGTGAGTGAGGCCAGTTTAGCCAACAACCTAAACAAGTGCTAGGGCTGAAATTTTTCTATCATGGTTATACGGTCCACATCTTGGAAAGAACTGAGATGCCCTTCTTAAGGCTGAATGAGTATTGCCCTGGTGCTGACTGAAGTGGAACACATCCAAGACTCTCCCCAGCTGCATGTTATGTTTTCACACAGAGACATTTCCTCCTCCTTCCCATGTTCCTATTTGCTCCATATTTGTTACTTTACTTCCCTTTTTCTCCAATATTATTGTAATTTTTCTGGCGACAAATTGTTCATCCCTTTCCTAAAGATATTTGCTGGAAGCCATAAATGACTGACCAAATGGAGGCTAGACTCAGTCTTACCTAATCCCATGACTATCATTAGCTGCTCAGCTTTACCTAGTTACCACTGAATTGACAGGTGTCCCTTACTTTAGGGGAAAGGGAGTGGGGGGAGGCAAATCTTAAATGTGCATAACAAAAAGCAGAAACCACTTATGTTGTAAAGCAGTCAAAGGCTCAGAAAGAGCAGTGAAAAGGCAATGCACTGTACTTTCATAGCTGCATGAATGAAAACTCAGCACCAAAGCTGCTTCCAGGACTCAAGTTTAAGTAACTCCCCTGTGCTCTCCCATTAGAGAACTACCCTTCTGCATATTTAGGATGAAATCTGTCCCTTTGAGATCACCACAATTCTTTAATGTTGATTTTAGTGGGAGCAGGGACTTTGGCCAAGTATTTTATGGTACCATCACGTAGTATACACATTTTATAATTCTTCAGGGAAAAACAAGCTGATATTCATTTGTAATGACATGTGGCCAAGGATATGTCCATATGGCCATGTTCACAGCAATCGAACAGATAATGCCACTGAATTCAGTAGGCACCATCACGGCACAGCCCTGTGGAAGCTGAAAGAGAAAAAAACCCCCATTGATTCAAATGAGGCCAAGATTTCACCTCATATTTTTAGTGTATTGTTATTGCAAGCCCACACAAAGCCATCATGAAGTGCAAATTTCCCCAGGAATTTGGCATATTCATAACCAACCTAGTATCATTAGTTTATGCGAATTTAGGTAATTAGAAAAGAGGTTTCAGTTTCTTTCTTTAAAAATGTGAATTTTAATAACAAAATGACAAGCTTTCTTTCAATGAAATCAAGCTGTATGCTGCAGGAAGAGTTGCAAATTTGAGGAAAGAGCTGAGAGCCAATGTTTAACGAAGGCAGCACCACTGCACAGCTGAGAAAACAGGCAATAACTCAATTCCTTGTGTATTTGGGAACCCAGTAGAAGAAAAGTAACCATGGCAGAGGAGATTTCATTTGCAAAGGCAGATTAAAAGCTATGAAAGGCAGAGTAAAGATACTCAGGGGACATCAGTGGACTTTGTTGTCAGGTTCTGTTGCTGGATTTGGTTGTTTTCCCTTTATTATTGTTTTTTGGTTAGTTAGTGAAACCACCCACTCCCACCCTCCTTCCCCTCCCCATTTGATAATCCCTGTATGTTAAGCAAAGCTGCAGTACTTATTGTGGTAATATTGTAATATTTTTCCCAAAAAATGAACATAACTGATGAAGATGCCATCTTTTTCTCCTCTGGGAGTTAGTCCTACCTTGGTTGCTGTTAGGTCAAGTCTGGTTTCATCTAATTTTATTTTTGAATATCAGTGAGAGAAGAGAAAAAAATAGAGTAGCCAGTTTTAGACAGGGATATATAAACATGGGGTGCTGCCATGGATGGCTACAGGCTCTTCAGAAAGGATAGGCAGGGTAGGAGAGGTGGAGGGGTGGCTTTATGTGTTAGAGAGTCTCTTGACTCTGCAGAACTTGAGGTCACCAACGATAAGGTTGAGTGTTTGTGGACCAGAACCAGGGGGAAGGCCAACAAGGCTGACATCCTAATGGGAGTCTGTTCTAGACCACCCAACCAGGATGAGGAAGGGGATGAATTGTTCTGCAGCTGGCAGATGTCTCAAAGTCGCCAGCCCTTGTTCTTGTGGGCAACTTCAACCTGCCCAATATCTACTGGGAGCTCAACACGACAGAGAAGAGGCAGTCTAAGAGATTCCTGGAGTGTAGAGAGGACAATTTCCTGCTCCAGCTGGTAAATGAACCTACCAGGGCTGGGTCCCCACTAGATCAGTTGTTTACAAACAGAGAGGGGCTGGTGGGGCACAGTGGCTGGTGGTCAGAGGCTTCTTGGGGCACAGTGACCATAACAGAGTTAACAGGGATGAGAAGAAGGCTGAGGTACTTAGCACATACTTTGCCTCAGTATTTGCCAGTAGGACAGGTGGCCCTCAGGACAACTGTCCTCTGGAGCTGATAGACAGGACAGGAAGCCAAACAGCCCCCCTGTATTCCAGGAGGAAATAGTCAGTGACTTACTGAGCCACCTGGATTGACACAAGTCCGTGGGACCAGACGGGATCCATCCTAGGGTGATGAGGGAGCTGGCAGAAGAGCTTGCCAAGCTGCTCTCCATCATTTCCCAACAGCCCTGGCTCACTGGGGAGGTCACAGACGATTGGAAGTTGGGAAATGTCACACCCATCCACAAAAAGGGCTGCAAGGAGGACCCAGGAAACTCCAGGCCTGTCAGCCTGACCTCGGTGCCTGGCAAGGTTATGGAGCAGATCATCCTGAGTGCAATCACACAGCAGCTACAGGATGGACAAGGGATCAGACCCAGCCAGCACAGGTTTAGGAAGGGCAGGTCCTGTCTGATCTGCCTGTTCTCCTTTCATGCTCAGGTGACCCACCTGGTGGATGAGGGAAAGGCTGTGGATGTGTCTATCTGGACTTCAGCAAAGCCTTGGACACTGTCTCCCATATTATACTCCTGGAAAAGCTGCAGCCCATGGCTTGGACAGGGCACTCTGTGCTGGGTCAGGAACTGGCTGGAGGGCCCAGAGAGTGCTGGTGAATGGAGCACCAAGCTGGGAGTGTGGACCTGCTGGAAGGCAGGAGGGCTCTGCAGAGGGATCTGGATAGACTGGAGAGATGGGCTGACTCCAATGGGATGAAGTTCAACAAGGCCAAGTGCCGAGTCCTGCACTTTGGCCACAACAACCCCCTGCAGCGCTACAGGCTGGGCACAGAGTGGCTGGAGAGCAGCCAGGCAGAAAGGGACCTGGGGGTGCTGATGGACAGGAGGCTGAACATGAGCCAGCAGTGTGCCCAGGTGGCCAAGAAGGCCAATGGCATCCTGGCCTGTATCAGGAACAGTGTGGCCAGCAGGAGCAGGGAAGTGATCCTTCCCCTGTACTCTGCGTTGGTGAGGCCACACCTTGAGTATTGTGTTCAGCTCTGGGCCCCTCAGTTCAGGAAGGACATTGAGGTGCTGGAGCGGGTCCAGAGAGGAGCAACCAGACTGGTGAAGGGACTCCAGCAAAAGTCCTATGAGGAGAGGCTGAGGGAGATGAGGTGGTTTAGTCTGGAGAAGAGGAGGCTCAGGGGTGACCTCATCACTCTCTACAACTACCTGGGGGGAGGTTGTAGCCAGGTGGGGGTCGGTCTCTTCTCCCAGGCAATCAGCAATAGGACAAGAGGGCACGGGCTTAAGCTCTGCCTGGGGAGGTTTAGGTTGGCTATTAGAAAGAAGTTCTTTACAGAGAGAGTGATCAGGCATTGGAATGGGCTGCCCAGAGAGGTGGTGGATTCACCATCCCTGGAGGTTTTTAAGACGAGGCTGGATGTGGCACTGAGTGCCATGATGTAGTAACCACAGAGGTGTTGGATCAAGGGTTGGACTTGATGATCTCGGAGGTCTCTTCCAACCCAGTTAATTCTATGTTTCTATGATTATTTATGGTTACAAAAGCTAAATGAGGGGGTAAAAAACCCAACCATTTTGCAATCTGGTGTAACTTTCTTGCACTACAGGATAACTGTGTTTGCTGGGTGTTTGTCACCCCACAGGGTTAATGGCAGCTGCCAGCCCCTGTAATTCTATTCTAGAGTGACCTCTCGTGTTTTGTCACTTAACTTCTGTTTGAATCTGTGATTTTTACCATTTCCAATAAGGTTGTGAAAATATCATCAGTTGCTTTGGGTGCTGGCTTTGTTCTGTGCAGCAAGCTCAGTTACACTTCCTACCCCCTCCTGCTTGTTGCTTAGTCAGTGCATTGCACTTACCTGAAATCATCCCAACAACACTCGTGAGATGATTTCCCCCATCTTTTAAATTAATTTTCATGTATGTTCGCTTCTGTTTGGAGTCTTCACCTTTCAGTGAAATGACCAGATGTCTCAGAAAGCCTCAAGCAATGCTGGCATCAGGAGACTTCGCCCCCATCCTGAGTGACTGCAGACTGAGATGCCAATGTGTTCTGGTTTGTAATGGATGATTGATTTGCAAGGCTGTTTTGCTCGTGTTCTTCCTTGCTAAAAGAAGCATTGGACCTTTTTTAAATTTTTTTAAATTTTATTTTATACTAGGCAATATTTCTCCTGTCTATGGTTTTGTGCCCGGTAAATCCTATTTAGCTGCTTTTTCATTTATGGTTTCTTTTTTCTCTTCCAAAAGAATTTATGTTTATTGAATCTTTAATGGCAATAAAATTACATTGGGGAAACAACAAGATCATTTGCCTAAATACCATTGAACATAAAGATCATCCATGGCGGAAGGAGGTGGAAGCCCACTCTGCAGCAGCCATGTGAACAGAGCATTACACTCTCTGTCTTCTTCTTGGGCCTCCTCCTCCTCTGCTCTCACACACTGGATCCAAACATCTAACATCCAGACTTCATAAGTCTTTGTAAGTTGTGTCGTCAGGCACCATGGGCAAGCCTGTGGTGAGACTCCTCCATTTCTACCAGGGTGTGCAGATGTGTAGCCACATTCCACCCCTGCTAACATTAGAAATCCTCCATGTTTGATGAAAACACCATAAAACTGTTTCTCTGTGAAAGCTTAGCTCTGAAATACCCGTACAGGCCAGGCAACCTCTGGGGAAAAGCCTGTGGATAGCCAGAAAGTTGGAATTTGGACCTTAGTGGCACCTGGTCTTGAGCCATACACCTGGTAAGAGGTAGTTTGATGTGCTGCTGTAATGCAAGTTGCAGGTTGTGCTTTGAGCGGGGGGAAAAGGCTGGAACCCCCTGAAACCAGCCGTGACCTGACACCAACCCTTTGTACAACGAAGGGCACAGGCACTTGTGGCACTGACACAGCACAGACTGGCCACTCTGAGACTCAGCAGGACTCAGCAGGAAGACTCCAGACTATCCCGTGCATGGGCTGCAAGGATATAAACGCCCAGGGATTGCTTAGTTCAGGGTCCCTCCTCGGAGGCACCAACTAGAGCTGCTTTTATGTGACTGCCCCATGATTAAAGTACTTGACATCTAAAACCCTGCTATAGGAAACCTGAGGCTGAGCACACAAGAAAAACTGGTCTGACTGTGTGACAGTGATTTGTGTCTAGGGAGTCAAGAGGGGAACCTGCTGGCTCACTGGAGCTGCCTCTGCAAAGGGTCTTTAGTCTCATCAGTGAAAGTCTCAGGTGGGAGGTGTGTGACTGCCAGAGTGACTCCTGGATGGTCAGGCAGGAAAGTTTCCTTAACAGCTGTCGTAGGACTGGAAGTGGGACCTGGAAGGTACAATCTTCAGTTTATAGTCCCTTTTCACTAAAAATTGAAGTATAGATTCACTGAACAACAGTAAAATCACTAACTGAATCTATTCCAATTCCACAAAGCTTTTTAATGCATGCTTCAAACTGATTACACAACTTCTACAAATAACCGTGACTGAGCTTTCAATTCCTCATGCAGTGGTGAGTGTGCTAAAACATAACCCGTCAGCATACATTTCCAGGACTTACAGACTTTTAAAGCTGGTCTGGCAAGAGAAAGGAGTCCCTGACTAAACAATAACCAGATTATCAGTGTTTTAAAGTGGGAATGGGCTCTCCTGGAACAATAATTGCAAATTACCTGCTTTTAGATGCAAAGGATTGCTGGGGTATTTTCAGAGCATTATTGTTCTTGCAGGGCTATGTCTGACTTTCCTTTGGGTAGGAATAAATGAATGGAAAGCATCCTTCATTCACTAAGTGCATTCAACAGACACAAGGTCTGACAATGTTTTATTTTTATTTTCTTCCACTCCGAGACCAAATCCTCACTCAGGTCATTACATTAATCTCTTTTCTGTGAAGCAACCTTTTTGCGTCAGATTCATACTTGGAAATACTTGGTCACGGTGTCAAATATCTTCACGCACCGGCGAGATCCTCAGGGAGTGGTTTTTTTGGGCGATCCTCAATATAAATCCTCCAGTCCGTCCGGCGCCGGGGAACCCTGCAGCTGTACAACTCACCCCTAGAGGTCACTGCGATCCAGGGATTCCAGCGAGCTCCCGGTGGGTTCCCGGGTACAGGGTGGGGTGGTGGCGGCAGGGGTGGCCGGAACTCTCATGAAGAGCTGCTACTCCTTTCCCTTCCCTTTCCCTATTATCTGGTTTTT
>NW_020960731.1:6337-7922 GCF_003031625.1 Empidonax traillii | reverse complement strand
ACTGAGCCCACCCTTTAATCCTGAGGTTCATCTGCCGGGGCCAAGCACGCTTGGACGGTGGCAGCGAGGTCCTCAGGACGTAGATGGATTGCCTTACAGGGCTAGCGAGCTCCATCTGCCCGGGGAGTGTCCTAACCGGGAATCGAACCCAGATCTCAGCGTTGACAACGCTGTGGTTTAGCCACTGCACCACCAGGGAAAACATTATTAATGTCCATGTAAATTTATGCACTCGTGATTTAAGTACTACAGTAAAGTCCTACTTCATTAAATGGGACTTTCAAATAATTCAGTTACTTTGTATTCTCCACCTTCCTTCAAAAAGCCAGTTTTCTGGAGACTATTTATAACTAATGAATTTGGAATACCACTAAAATCTTAACATTACTTACGAATTATTCAGTGTAATCCCTTGTGTTTATTTTCACTGCAGGACAAACTTTAAACAAGATAAGAAGAAACAGTAAGAGGAAAGAGAAAACCTTGTGCTCCTTAATAATGAATGTGGGTGTGCCTGTTCAGCCTTTCTTAGGCAAACTGGCCAGAATGCCTACAGAGGATAAAGCATAGATGTAAGTGTAACAAGGAGAGTCAATAGAATATCCACAACTGTCTAAGAGGGACTTTGCCCCAAATCAACAATGCTAAGGAAGAAGATATCCATCAACCACTATAAATAATTTAAGACTAAAGGTATCAGCTTGAGAAGAACTTCAAGAGAAGCTTGAAAATGTGTAATAGTAGGGAGAGAAAAGAAGGCAATGGAGAAGTAGTCAGAACCTGGTTTAACACTGTTAGACATCACCCCACTGATGTCACAATTGGTACCTTGACCTTACTGAGTAACCTTACATCTGATGCCATGGGGTTGTGCAACTTTGGGTTTGGGTGCAACTATTAGGGATGCACACTTCTGATGTATACGTGTGAAGTTGAGGTGAGGGCTTTCTCATGACAATATATTTTGTTGTTTTGTAGAGACATGTCATGTAAACCTGAAATACCTACATCTCCAGCAGTTGGCACAGAAATAGAAAAATCTTCACTCTCAGAAAGGGCAGGGGAGTTTTAAGTATTGAATATTACATTTTGCCTATCATGAACACAAAGTTCACTGACTGCTGGTTAGTTTCATGTTAATAATAAGTTAAACAGCTTCAATTTTGACCATATTTAGATCACATGAATAAGGTAGATTTTTTCTCTGCAATATTTGTTTCTAAATGTAATCAATCAAGGGAGTAAAAAATTTGAGTAGGCCTTTTGTGACTATGTATGACCATGTACAGCTACTTGGTATAGAGGAAAGGATAGATTATCTCTATTTTCAACCAATACCTTTTAGAGTAGTTGAGCTATTTCTAGTAAATGAGATCCTAGCGAAGTCATTGTGAGCATAACTTCAATCAGTTCAATCTGTGGCTCATAATACAGTAAGAACTTTGGCTATTATTTTGACTATTTTTTTTGTTTAGTTGTGAGGTTTGTTTGCTTGTTTGGTTGTTTTGTGGAGTTTTTGTTTTGTTAAGTTTTGTATTCCACTTGAAGGAATGAAGTTATTCTAAATTACATAATATTTTCCTAT
>NW_020960731.1:0-4183 GCF_003031625.1 Empidonax traillii | reverse complement strand
AGCAAGTAGAGGAAGGAGGGAAAGGGGGAGTGACAGAGAAAACAAGAGAAGTACAAAGCTTCCTTTTCTTGGCAACCACAAGCCATTAGAAGAGCTTGACTGCCCATCTAACCACATCTTCAGGCATCTGAATGCATGCCCAGAGCAGAAACGGAGACACAAAGGGATTCAAATTCTTATGGGGTTATTCTGAAGTTGAGAGATTTGTGAATGCTTAAACATTGATGTTTCTTGACAAGGTTCCTCCAGTGACAAGAAAACCAAATAAAATCAAAAGTTTACTCTTTTCTTTCTCTGATACATGGTTAAAAGTTTTCTTGTTGAAGTCTAATTTATCTGGAAAAAATTTTGAAAAGTTATGTCTTAAGTTTTTGTAAAGCAGACTAACATTTATTCTGGACCTTGGCTGAAAATGAGCAGCTGAGAATCATATGATGCAGCTGGAAGAAAGAGAAGGAAGTCTGTTCAATGAATGCAACTGCTTTGAAATACTATAGTTAGATAAATGGTATCTAAATAGCTGAGCCTCAAATCAATTAAGATTTTACAGATTTGGATCAGAGTTATACAACTGGAGAAGAGAGAGAAGCATGTGCATTTAGCAGCATACTGTTTGTTGCATCAGGACTTTACTTATTGAGATGCTACTGATTTGAGTCGTCTCTTGGAACAGCAGCATTATGCGCAATTACAATCAATAAAAAAAAATTCAATCTGTTTCTGGTGAATGATGCCAAGTCAGAAGAACCAATCTGTATTCTCCATATGCTAAACTTTCTTTCAGGAAATTAATATAAATCTTTTATCAGTTAGTCTCCAAAACTGGATGATGGAAAATATTCAAAGTCCAGTACTCTGCTCTGATCAAATGGGCTGTGCCCTGACAAGTGTTCCTTGTTGTCTTTTCCTCTCAGTGTTCAGATCTACACTTGTCTGCCATAAATAAAAGTGATGTGCAAAACTACCAGACTATTATTTCTATAGTGTTCCTTTCATATCAGTGACATAATGGAGGAAGTAGGTTGTGTGGATCTCTCAATTCCATATTGATTGAAATATAAATATCTGCTCTAGCATACTCCTCCTACATGGAATGTCTTCACATAAACAACATATCAACACAGGTGCATGTAATATGTAGGATGCTGCTTGCACTCTTTGCATGTAAATTCTTACTGAAATTATGGTTTTTTGGCAACATTTTTCTCTACAATTTAGCAGCTGTGCAGGCTCTGTGCCTACAGCATAGTAAGACAGATCATTATTGTTCCATGCTATATCAGGAGCATCCATATGCTGGGTGAAATGCTCAAGTACAACAGCCAGGTTTAAGACAATATATAAAAAGAATTATATATAGCTCTTCCACGGTATTGCATGATGCTCCACATGTAGGAGAGCGACAGGAATCATGAATCCTCCTGTAGACCTAAGAGGTAATAAATTATGAGGGTCACAGATTGAGAGAAGTTCCTAGGTGAATGGTAAAAGGAAAATGTTTGGAATAACTACTAAATTTTTTGCCCGGTGGAATAATGGAACAGATATTTAATTTTGAAGGATTAACCAAATGTCATAGCAGTATATCTGTTAAAGACTTCTTTAAAAATCAAAGTAAGGTAACTTTGTCCCTAATATCTGACATAGTAACATGTGAAGACAAATTAATGCTATTATAGTAATTTAGGAAACTATTTTCAGCCATTATCAAAGTCGTGGGATACGTCTTATACATGATGCTATTATCTTGTTATCGTGGTTGTTTTCTCTTTTTGTATTTTTTTGTTGTTTGGTATTTTGGGGGGTTGTTTTTTTGGGGGGATGGGGTTGTGGGTTTTTTTGGAGTTTTGTTTTGTGGTGTTGTTGTTGTTGTGGGGGTTTTTTGATTTGATTTGGTTTGGGTTTTTTTACTTCATACTCTTGTGAAGATTCTTTTTATTTTGAAGTACATGTGTTTAGATTTCTAAATCTGCCTACACTCTTTCATTCTATACTAGTATTCCTGGTACATAGCAGCAACAAATTAGTAGGATTAATGATAAGTGTATGTCCCCTCCGCATCACTGAGGTCCAGTTTGAGTGTATCCAGAAAACTGGCAAGGCATTCAGATTTATGAACAGAAGATCATGCTGAGGACCTGCTGAAAACCAGCTGCTCATGGGCATTATATAATCTAGGTAGTAATATAAATTGGAAAGAAATAATTATCTAAAATATGGAGTGCCTAACTCAGTTTGGATACCTGAAAACTTAAATGCAATTTAGGAAAGGGTATACACGATATACTATAAAAATGCTTAGAAGTTCATTGCCCATAAAGGAACAATTTTTTGGTGCACCCTGTGCAATGTATCCAGGAGAGTTAAAATGAGGACTTAATTCAGAATAAGGAGTTCCCTGAAAAGTTTATTGCAATATCCCAACAATAATCTACTCTTTTCTCAGTTACCCAGAAACATATCTAACATTTGGTGAGCTAGGATTTGGCAAAAGAACAAGAGAATGGAAGCCAGTGTCCATGTGACTGGATTACAAAACTGTGAAAGCTATCGACTGAACTCACAGTTGATGTTCAATGAATCCATTCTGGTCAAGAAAGTGTAACTGAGACCTTTCATTACAATTCTGTCCCCACAGACAGCGTGATTCACATATCAATGTGCTGACATCTACACTGTCTTGTTGAATGATTTTGGCTACTTCTGGAGACAGAGTAGTCATATACAATGTATACAGAATTGGAGTTCAGCTCCCAGTTTATCAACCAATCTGAATTGACCTTGAGACAGTTACTTCTCACCAAAAATCAATTTTCCATTGCCTTTCTTATCAGTTAAGATTCAAATTAATAGAATCTTGCTATGTGTTTGTAACAATACTTCACATAAACTAACACAAGTCTGGAAAAGGGATTCTAAAACTTATTCTTGCCTGCAATGTCCATTTACTCCTGTTAAGAGCAATCTAAAATGAACATAACTATCTGTGGACAAAGATGATGCTCACAAAAATGGTAACACTGCTACTCTTCCAAATAAATTTAATAGTACTAATTTTTGCAATTCTGTTCTTTTTTTAATTATTATTTTTCTGCATGCATAACATACGTTTCTCATTTCTAATTTTGTTGTATTGAATCAACAAATAATTCTGTGTTATTATTATTATAAATGTAATTAGCTGGTTTTTTAAATTCTGTTCTTCAGTTGCTGGTCATACCTATGTGTGTAACACTATTGCTACCTGCTGACTTAAAATCCTAGTTACACCCTCTTGTTTGAACACCTTAAATGATTTTATGACCTTCTAGCTAATTCACAAATTCTTTGCTGTTAAAGAATAACGTGATCTCATATACTCAAGTTCACAGAGTCATAGAATATGCTGAGTTGGAAGGGACCCAGCAGGATCATGGAGACCAGTTTCTGGCCCTGCACAGCCAAGAATCACCCCACGAACCTGAGAGCACTGTCCAAATGCTTCTTGAATTCAGACAGGCTTGGCGCTGTGACCACTTCCTTGAGGAGCCTGTTCCAGTGCTCAGCTCTGCTCTGTGTGAAAAACTTTTTTCCTGATATCTAGCCTAAACCTCCCCCGACTCAGCTTTGTGTCATTTCCTTGAGTCCTGTCTCAGGTCACAAGAGTGAAGAGATTGTTACTTGTCCCTCCATTTCCCTTCCTGAGGATTTTGAAGACTGCAATGTGACCTCTTCTCCAAGCTGAACAAACCAAGTGACCTCAAGCTTTTCCTCATAAGGCTTCTCCTCCAGACCTTTCACCATCCTCCAGGCCCACCTTTGGAAGACCTAAATTCTGATATATCCAACATTTCTTGTTGTTCTATTTAAAATATTGCTTTAAAAGTCTTTGTGATCTTTTATACCAACGTATCACCCCCATGTGCAGAACTAACTCTCACTTTGCTGCGTGCTTCACTGGCAAATTCCTTTTCCCTTCACAAAAACAGTGTATTGCTGTTGTAAAGTGTCAACGAGGATAACGAGAACACACACTGACCTTGTAGATAAATTATTCTAGATTAATGAATCATTGTATGGTACTGGTAAAAGTCATGCAAAAGAAATGTTTTAACTTATTACTTTTTCCATTTGAAATCTAAAAACATCATAATGTATTGTCAGTTCGACTTGGCAAATGGTGACAACATGAGTAATATTCACT
>NW_020960730.1:0-7926 GCF_003031625.1 Empidonax traillii | reverse complement strand
TAAGATTTTAAGAATTTTTTTCTACATTGAGTGAATAATAAGTTCAGAAAAGCCCAAGTGTTTAAAGTTTGTGGATGTTTAGGAACAGGTTATAAGCAGTTTTGATATAATTTTTCAAGAGATATTTTGGACTATATGAATTTACTGATTGCTATGAATATTTACCCCTCAGATATTTAACCCATGTATTTTACATGATCTTTTTACTTGTCTTATTGAAAATTTATTGAAATTATTGAAAACTTTTGAAGAAATTGTTTTTTTCTCGGTATTTATAAACAAAAAACACATCATGTTTGCTGCTACTTATTTTCATGATTTTTTACAGTTCTTTAAGCCATAATATTCGGTGAGAAACAGCCATATGCTTTAATTTTGACACATATTTTGCACATACTGCAAATACTTCCCAGAATGGATATGCATTATGTCACTTTAGGGTCTTGGTACAATTATGCCACTTACTTCCTTTAGAGTGCCTCCTTATTTAGTTATTTTGTTCATTATTTTGGCAAAGCAGAATATAGCATCAGGATTTATGGCAATTGAGATTTGCTGTCGTGATTTCAATTTAGTTTGCTAGAAAAGCAAAGTATGCACAAATTACACACAAGCAAAGCATGGTTAATGTTTAGTCCTCTAAGTTTATAGATATTGGTTTGTTGTTTTTCTAGTTCTAGACATACTGAAAACCAATGTACTTCTCTATGAATTATGGGCTGTTTGCATTCTACAGAATTACCTTATTTATTCCTTCTTTAGTTTCAGTAGCAGATTTTTTTTTTTTTCTGGACTTACTTATTAGTAATAACCTAATCACATAGGATACACACATCTTATTTTCATAAGTTTTCTAAATGCATAGGGCAATATCATCATCTAGTTAGGTAAATATATTCTTTAAGAGTACAACGAAAATCTGAATAGCCCTCACCACACAGTATTACAACTGACAGAAAATGAGTTTCTTTGTTCAGAAGTTAAAACCATTATCACATATAAATTCAATGCAGTAGAAATGAACAGCGAAATACTAAAAGAAAGAAAATCCTCAAAATGGTTTTCTTATAAAATGGTGAAAGTTTTATTTTGCATATATATAAGCAGTCTGCTATACACAAACTACATCTTCTGGACTGCAAAAAGTTACAAACGTAATGCAAACCACAGAGAAAGCCAGGCCATATCCCCAAATATTAATACAACTTTTCCCTCTTCTCAAAATCCTCTGACACATGACTTTGCACTGAGCATGTTGGTCACACTTTAAAGGAGCTGTGTCTGTCCATAGGAAGTATATAATATTGGGACCACTGTCACACCTGTGAAGATGACATTTGGGATTTTTATTTGCCTCAAGGCATCTGTTGGCCTTTTACAACATTTCCTTTTTATCGATGTCCCTAATCGAATGTAAGTGCATATTGAAAAGAAAGTTTTATTGCATCAACATTGCCTCCTTTATTTAGAGTAGATAATTTATATATTTAATCTGTCACAATCTCATCTTTTTTTGCTGCTCTGCAGAGTCTCATATTTTGACTTTCTGTATCTCTTGCTGACCCTAAAACCTTCTTTACACATCCTGATGATATTTAAATATTTTTGAACCTTCTGGAAGTAAGGAAGGAAAGGAAGGAAAGGAAGGAAAGGAAAGAAAAAGGAAGGAAAGGAAGGAAAGGAAGGAAAGGAAGGAAAGGAAGGAAGGAACCAGCATGAAATCCTCTGAATGTATAAAGTGTGATAAATGTCCAGGCATTCTTTCACTGCTACAAACACTAGTGAAGTTAGCTTAATTAAAGATACCCTACGTACATCAGTGAGGCAACTAGACAAACAGTTTTGTAGCAATACCAGAACTGCAGTAGCCTAAGGCATATAAGTGAAGAAAATTTTTCAAGCAGTCATAGATTTACCAGATATAGTTGGAATATGTAAACAAACCTTTGGACATGTTTTTGCTCTCTTGTCAGGCTGCAGCTTAGCAAATTTATTCAGGTTTATGCTTCTTGGTCAAACAGATTGAGCAAGAAGACAGGGTACCTTTGGTCAGCATCTATACTGTCAGAGAGCTCAGATCTCTTGGAGACCTCCCACCTTTCTGCAAGCTCTGCAGTAGCAGAGACCTGAGCAAAGGAGCTAAAGCTGTGTAAAGACCTGAGGCAGCTTTGTTGTGGCACCTCTGAGGGTTCAGAATTCAGAGCTCTTGTTAGTGTTCCTCTGCTCAGTGTTTACACATCCAGCTGTTCACTGTTGGGCTACTATTTTTTTTTTTTTTATCATAAGGCAAAAAATTGCAACACCAGTCCCAAAAGTACTAGAAGAATCATTTCATGTTGTATATGTGAATATTATAGACATAGGACTAAATGACTAAATAGCTCACTGGAGACTTTTATTTATGTATTAAAAAAATATATATTCATTGCAATTCTAGCTGAACTTTAAGAAGGGTATTGTAGCTTGTCTTTAAATGTCTCAATATTTTATATAATATTTGAATTTTCTTAAAGGAATGCTTTCAGCTGCTTCCTCCAAATATTGAATATTGTAGTAATTAACAATTTTGACAAAAAAATTCTAGACAATTTACACTCATTATTTTTACAACACACTTTTAATTTATTTCTTATCATTGATACACTGCTCTGGAAAAATCCAACCAGTTTTTAAGAGAAGGGTTAAGTTAAAAACTGGTGCTCATAAAAGACTGTGGCATAGAAGAAGGCTGATCAATGTATAAATCCAGTGCCACATTACTTGTAAAGTTGAAAAGATTTATAATATGTTGAAAACTGTTTTAGTTTACCAAATGCAGTAGTGTTTACAGAAAGGTTAGTCTGAGATATCAAGAATCCCTTCTTTTTCTTTCTGAAGCTCATTATTTATCTGAAGCTCTTATTAGTCTGTTTGCCTGCTTGCCTATCAAAAAATGTTTATTATAAAATCAAACGTGTTTCTTTTTGTCCTCCTGTGCATTTTCTGTGGTTAGCCTGAAGGTTTTTCTGAGAAGGAATTCAATTAGCAGTATTTGAAATCATTCTGATGCATATTTTATCTAAGATTTTTTATTATTATTATTTGCAAATTAAAAACATACTGATTGTTGCATTTTGGGGATATGGAATGAACGAATATATAATTTGAATGATTTTAATTTTCTCATACTTGAAATATTTTCTCCTACATTGCATAATAAACAAAAGAGCATAGCTTTACAGGCAGAGCATGCTATAAGCTTCGAGTGCATTCTTAACTGACACTGGTGAATTAATTAATTGAGAAGGTAGCAGTATGATAAATGGGGTATGAGAGGAACTCCAACAAGATTTGATCTACGGAAAAATCTCTATCCTGCCTAATCAGAATAGGAAGCCATCGGTCAGTTTTGAATACGCTATGAGACATGCAGTATTAGACAATGATAAAAGAGCCTTCAGGCTCATGAAGTCATGATAGAGTCATCTAAATTTTCCATTATATAGTTATATAGTTATTGTCCCATCCTATAGTCACCTGAATTTTCCATTAGCAAGTCACTTCTATCCTGTAGCAGAATTTAAAATGGTAAATGAAGTATGTTAACCTTGAAGCCTTGGAATCCATCTGTGAATTGATGGTATAAATGTTGTTCTCCAATGTTGCCTTCATGTGTGTTTGCAGAACTCATCTGGGTAATCTGATCTTTTTGTATGTGTATTGGATTTGCACTGTCAGGTTTTGGCAGCAGAGAGGGTAAAGGGAGAGAAGTTGTGAGAAGTTATGAGACTTCTCATCTGTGAGAAGTTGCTAGAAGTTTCCCTCATGTTCAGTAGAACCAATGGCAGCTGGCTCCAGGATGGACCTGCCACTGGCCAAGGCCAAGCCAATCAGGAATGATAGTAAAGCCTCTGAGATAACATATTTAAGAAGGAAAAAAGAAAAGTTATGGGGCAGATACAATTGCAGCCAGAAAAAACTGGAATGAAAACATATGAGCAATGATGCAGGCACCAGAGTCAGTGCAGAAGAAGGAATATGTGCTCCTGGTGCCAGAGCTGAGGTTCCCCTGCAGCCTGTGGTACAGACAATGCTGAGGCTGCTGTGCTCCTGCAGCCCATGGAAGACCATGGGGAAGCAGAGATACATCTGCAGTCCCTGGAGGAGCCCACACTGGAGTAGGCAGATGCCTGAGGGAGGCTGTGATCCCATAGGAAGCCCATGTTGGAGCAGTGTCCTGTCAGGGATGTGCTGACCCATGGAGAGAGAAGACCATGCTGGAGCAGGTTTTCCTGGTAGGACTTGTGGTCTTGTGGGGTATCCACACTGAAGGACTGCACCCTGTAGAAAAGTGACCCACACAGCAGCAGTCTGTGAAGAACTGTTGTCATGGGATGGACTCATGCTGGAGAAGTTCACAAAGGACTGTCTTCCATGGGAGAGACCCCATGGGGAGCAGGGGAAGGAATCTTCTCCCAGTGGCAGAAGCAACAACTGACCATAACCCCCATTCCTTGCCTGCCTTTGCTGCTGCTGGAGAGGAGGTAGAACTTGGAAGGTGGGAGGGGTGGGGGGAAGGTATTTTAAGATTTCTTTTACTTCTTATTCTCCTGCTCTGATTCTGTTAGTAATAAATTTAATTAATATTCCCTCTTTGAGTCTGTTTTGTCCATGATGGTGATCCTTAAGTGACCTGTCCTGGTCCTTATCTGAACTCATGAATCTTTCATTGTATTTCCTCTCCTCTGTCCAGTTGCAGAGGGGGGTGTGAGAGAGGCTTTAGTGGGTACCTGGCATCCAGCCATGGTCAGCTCACGACCTTAGGGTAGTATGAAATCCACTAAAATGAGTAAGACAAATAAACATTGCCACTTCTGAAGATACATACATCTTTCTAAGGCAACTTCAGATTAGAACAGAATATGGGGTTTTGCTATATAAAACATAAATAAAACAGCTAATTGTACTACTGCTATCAAAATTCTACTGAAAAAATACATATATATATATATATATATATAAACTGTGTTAAAATAACTTTTTTCTTCTATGTTCTTGCAGGGTATCTTAATGATTCTTGCTAAATGAAACTGGCAGCAATCAAGATATTCCCTGTATAACTAAGCAGATTGTAAGTATTTGTAAGGTGTTGTATTGCAACATATTCTAGGAAAACTGTAATGTTATCGTGGAATTTTGATGAAGGTTATATTATTGTTCTTCCAAATCTTTTTGGAAGAGATTAGAGACTCTAGCTTAGCATCTTACTGTTTCTGCCTTGATTGAAATTTCCTACTGAATTTGATCTTTTGCATTTCTTATAGAATCATGATGGTCATTAATAACTTCACATTTTTTCAAACCTGTCACCACACAGAGAGGTTAATTACCCTTGGTGAAAATGAAAAGGTATAAAAAGAACAAGGTTGCCAGCAAATCTACAAAGGACTACCAACTGCCAGTGAATCTACAAAAGACTGACAAGACAGCTCTGTTAAAACTTCTTGACTCCACAATATGTGTTCTATAAAATTTTAATGTTAATACCGCTTTAGATAGTGACTTAAGTGTAATCCATGAAGAATCTTTAGGACATGCATATCAGATGCTCAGTAGAATACAAGCTACAAATTAACGACACGAACTGGATTGAAAGACAGGTAAGAAGGACAGGTGAAGGTAAGTTTTATTTTCATCTCACCAGTCATGAATGCATTCCACAGAATCATTTGCTTCTGTTAAGAACATCTGAAGTTTTGTGGGGTTTTTGGTAGGGGTGGTGGAGGTTTGATTTGATGTTGTTTTTTTTTAATTAGAAAATGATTTACAAGTTGAGCACAGCAAAATGGTGTTCATTCATGAAGGCTGTGTGGTCCTTATTGCTGTACTATGCCAGAACCCATTACAGTCACTTGCTGACACAACACTACATTTAAATAACTGTTTCTTTTCTCTGTTTTATTTCTAGTCTCTTTCCCTCCCTACCTTTCCTTCTTGTCTTCATCTTGACTTCCCTGTAATAGGCTTCAGTTACTTTTCTATTTTACTCATGTAATTCTCTTTTTTTGTGCTATTAGCTCAACTCTCAATTCTTACCAATTTCAGCAATAATCTGTAGGTCTTTTTTCTACTTTAATATTGTTAATTATTCTGTTCTTAGTTCTCCAGCCGGGTGCATCATCCATTTTTTCTGTCTTCTCTTCTGTATTTACAGATCTCTTAACTTGGTCATCAGAGTTTCTCTATTTTCTGTGTCAGCATCTTTAATAACAAACAAGATCATGCTAAATGATCCTTCAAAAAATCTGCTATTAATCTTCCTCCAGCATCTTTACCCTTTTCCTAACATAATAACAATTACTAGTTTCTCCTTACTGGATGCTGCAGCTTAGGAGCGGTACCCCCTAATTTAGCACCCCCCACTCCTGCTTGCTGCTCTCCCACCTCCAGGGGGAGATACAAAAACCTGAGATTATAGGTTGAGATAAAAACAATTTACTGGAAACTGCAATGAGATAAGAAAAATTAATAGTAACAGCAACAATATTAATAACAAAAGTGTACAAAAAGGGTGATTTACGTGCAAAATTCTCACCAAGTCTGACCCAACTTGATCCAACCACAGCCAGCACTACCCCAATTTTTCTGACCAGAAAGGGGCATCTATCTCCTCTGAAAGGGGTGAGAGTCCCTTCCCTCTGCCCCTGGCAATTTGGTAAAATTGTATCAAATAATCCCTTATATGCACTCCCCAGCCACACCTCCTCAGCTACTGCAAAAATTAACTCTGTCCTGGCCAAAACCAGTTACACAACTTGTTGAATTCCTTTGTTAATCATTGGTTTCTTGAACTGCAGCTATAAGAATTGTGTATATACTACACATACAGATGTGAAGTCTAGGCAGCTGAAGGGTTTCAGTCAGTCCATTCAATTCTATAAATTTATTTAAAAATACTGTATTTAAAAAAATGTAATCCAAAATCTTTTTTTTACACATCTGTTCTTAGATGTTGCTTTCAAAGACCACACGACAAATTCCTTCTCTAACATTAGAACTTCAGGGTTTATATTATTTTCAACCATGGGAGCTAGAGACTTGGCCTGAAGTTTTGACTTATTGTAATTAATATCAGCATTTGCAGTAATGTCAGTAGGAGCATATTTTTGCCCTTATTTATTTCAGAAGAATATTTCATTTTTTTATATTAAATTAGGAAGAAGGAAATGTTATTTTAAATACTGCATCCTTGGAATTTTATGAGCATAGTAGCATCAATGTGGAAACTTAAAACTTTCATTTGAAAGTTTTAAGTTTATTGATTTGAAGTACACAAGGACAGAAGACATCATCTAGTCTGTTGTACTGTATATCACAGGCCATTACATTTCAGATAACCTCCACTGAACTTCATAATGTGCATTTGAATATAGATCACTGGCTAATCTGATTTTACAAAGGCACTTTTTTTTTTTTTTAACAGACACGTGGTTCGCAGTGAATTTCTGAAAGGTCTGTGACTATTTTTTGTGTGCTTAAAGTTTTATGTTAGCCTGTAATAGGACCAGGATGAGAAAGCCATACTCCAGTCTCTTACCCCCTTCCCCCCCAACAGTTTGGCACATTAATTCCTCATTCTGCCATCCCAGTGTGGTGTTTTAGCTGTTGTTGCAGAATTCTATAAATTTCCCTTACAAAGAGAGCAGAAGAATGATTTCTTGGTAAGAACATAACTTGATTTTGAAAGTGAATATGGTGTATTATTAAAGTCTCTTGAGCCGGTAGTGTTAGTGCCTTGAAATAACCTGTATAAATAATGAATCAAAGTAGTGATGTACAAGCTCTTCCATCAGGTACTTACACAGGAATAAATTGCTAAGGATTTTTACCAGAAAATCTGATTTTATTGGATTTAGAGGTAGGAAACTAAGTTCCATGGCAGAACAT
>NW_020960729.1:3513-7926 GCF_003031625.1 Empidonax traillii | reverse complement strand
TGGAGGTGACCAAGGAATGGCTGGGCATGGAACCCTGCCGTGGTCTGATTGACAAGGGGATGATCAGTCAAAGGTGGGACTCCTGAATCTCAAACTTCAATGACTCTGTGAGAAAATCAATAAAATGAAATTCAAAGTTAATAAATTCAAAGTTAATAAAATACAGACTGAAAGCAGATGTATTTTTGTGAAAATATTTATTTTTTTTTTTTTTTCCCCCCAAGGTAAGCAGGGCAAGAGAAAAGGGTTCAAGAGTTTGCCGTGAGCTGAGAGATGGGATCATCATTCTTCTTCTGTTACCTGAAATATTAATGGTTAGCAAAGCTTCTGATTTTAGAGGAGTCACAGAGGGAGATCCATCCAGGAGGTGCAGCGCAGAAAAAAGGACTGGCAGGAACGAGAGGGAAGTGGGGGCAAGGCTTGGCCAAGGGGAACAGCTGAAGGAGGTGATTTCCAACAGGGAAAGCTCATGGAAACTAGTCACACCAAGAGCAATAAACCCCCGTTTAACTGTGAGTTCAGGTTGCTGCAAGAAGTAGAGAATAATTTCCCCCCTTCAAACTGTGAGGATTAGAACCTGTATTTTAAACTGCAATCCCATCCCTGGCTGAGAGGTGACATCCAAGGACCCCTGCAGAAGGACAGGACATTTGGATAGCCCAGATTCTGCCTCCACAGCTGCAGGAGGAAGCTGAAAACACAACCTGCCTGTGTTTTGCAGGTTGGTGGGAAGCAATCTGGAGTTAATAAAATCCCTCCAGGAGTGAACAAAATCCCTGCAGGTCCTCGCTGGAGTGACAAGTCCATGACGCAGCTGCAGCCAGCAGTGACAGGGATAATAACAGTGTGTAGAGAGCTCTGCAAGGATTAAATTGGCTCCACAGCTTCATCCCCACATCCCAGGAGTGAGGGGGGTTCATTGTTTGGACAATGATGCTGCCTCTCCCCTGTCAGCACCAGCCCTTTCAATCAGGCTGGAATGGGAAACCATTTCCCAGTTTGTTCCTGTCGTGGACCAGTTGGGACAAATCAGGGGCAGCTCATCCCTAATGGAATGAGTTTTTTATTTTCTGCCCAGGCTGATTGTAGAGAAGGAGTGAAATGGTTCATTGGACACATCACAAACACATGGACAAAGCAGCCAAGAGTCCTGACATTCCCCTCAATGTGCTTTTCAAACCACTTTCCCTCCAATGGGCAGGTGAAGAGCTCTGGAGCAAAACTCCAATTACAGGGACAGAAGAGCCCTGGCTGGGATTGCCAGGTGGGAGGGGCGGTATTTCTCCACCACCCAGAGGAAAAAGGGAATGGGATGTCATGAGACAGAAACCCCCTCAGATGGAGCCACGTTTAGTTTAATATTACTGTTATCAGAACTTCTGGGAACACTTTCCAGTCCCAGGTACTCAGAGTCAGGTCATTATTAAGTTTCTAATAACCAGGACTCACTGAAGAGCAGCAACTGGGGTCAGATTATTTACAACCTCTTACTCTGATCAGTAAAATTGAGCTCTGAGCTTCCTAAGGAATATTAAATTCCTTATAAATGTCTTCTTCCCCCTTGTCTTTCTTTTCCAAAACACTGAATTGTTAGGAGTCAGGGTTTGGATTTTTTTTTTTTTTTTACTAGGTAAAACCTACTTGTTACTAAACAATGATAAGGATTAATTTGGAGGTTTATTTAGTTAATTGGGCAATCATTGCCTGAGATACAGGAATCACAGAACATCCTGAGTTGGAAGGGACCCACAAGGATCCAAGTCCACTCCAAGTGACATTTCCAAGGTTTCTTAAGGAATAGATTTTTGCATCACCCCTCTCACACTGGCAGGAATTAATTTGGTTTTCCAAGGAAACACAGGCACGTCTCTCCTGTGCTACATTTTTTGAAGGCTAAAGAATTATCAGCAGTTATAACTTGGGCTTTCTATTGCTCAGTCATTATTTCTGTGCTATAAAACAAGAAATATCAGCTCCCTGATAGTCCATGGTCTGAGTCACTCCCAGCACCGAGGGAAAATAAAATCTTAAATAGAACAACCACCTGATTTTTTTCCCTTTGGTTCCCCAAACCCCCCAGTGCTGATGCATGGATTGACACTCAGAATATCTGGAGTGGAGCTTTATAAAAGCAATTACTGAGGAAAACAAGGAGTGTCCTCTCCCTGCTCTTCCCAGACATTTATTTCAGCAAAGGCAGAACTCTACACAACTACACCAGTGCCAAAAAAATGGTTTGGTAAAGGCAATTTTCAAGATTTTTCCTCTTCCAAAGCTCCCCCTCAAGAACAGCTCACAGCCCAACATTCCCATCAGCCAACTGGGAAGCCAAACTGCAGTCAAATTCTGGGGGGAAAGAGGCAAAAATTGGGTTTGTGGATCCAGAGGGGATTGAATCGACACACACACAGAAACAGCAGCACCTTCCTGTCCTGCACTTTTTAAGGGATATGAAGAATTAAAAGTTCCAATTCCTCAACTTCCACACCCTAAAATACCCAGGACTCGAAGGCTGAGCTTGCCAGCAGGAATTTCACATTAATGAACATTTACTGGGATTCAACTGAAGGACAAAAGGCTCAAGGAGAAGGGAGGGTCTGAATTCTGACTCCACTTGGGGTAAGATTGGAATAAAACTGAGCTTTCCTCCCTCTCCCCTGGAATGAGCTCGCCCTGCTGTGCATTTTGGGAAGCAAACAGGGCCAGTTCCCAATATATTTGTGACCTCACAGTCCCTGTGTGCTCTGCAGAGGAGGGAATCACCCAGTTTTATTTGAAATAGCCCTTTTGGGCCCAATAAATTCCTACAAATCTTCCTTTTACATATTGTGCTATATTTGAATCTTGGATTTATAACCAAAAGACTGCCAGATGAATTGGTGTGAGGAAAAGAACTCTCAGCAGGGGCCCAGTTTTCTCTGAATGCAAATCAGTGGCAATTATTGCAAAACCCATCCCTGTTTATCTGCCCTGCAATGAAAGCCACTGTGTGTGGGGGAAAAGAAAAAGCCCTTTGTTATTTTATTTCTTCTAATTCCTTCTCTGCAATAATATCTCGTGTTCCAGGGCTCCCAGAGGTGCCTGGGAGAGAGCAACAGGAGCATCACTGATTTGGGATTTAATGGATAATCCAGCCTGAATATCCCCCCTCGACAGGTGTCCTTTAGAGCAGAAGAGTGGGGGTATAAATATATTTATATTTATATTTATATTTATATTTATATTTATATTTATATTTATATTTATATTTATATTTATATTTATATTTATATATAAGGTTAAAGACACAAGTTCTGCCCTAATTAAACTTTACCAACTGTGCAGGATGGGAACCTTTATGAAATTTGGGGTGGATTTCTGTTGTTGGGGTAGAACAGGATTGGTCTGTGTGTTGAAAGGTTTTCCTGATGATCCAGGGGTAAAACCAGCAGGAACACAGCGAGTCAGGCTTGCAGGGTGGGGAACGTGTCAAATGTCACTGGAAAGACTGCTGGAAGCAAAAGGAAAATTGATCTGAAACTCCTCAAGGGTCCTGGGCTGTTATTTTAAGGATAAAAGTTCCTTTATCCACAGAAAAAAAAAAAAAAAAGAGGAGCAATTTTTGCTTTTCAGAAGCATCTGGGTTTTTGTTTGATGGAGAGAATTTGAGGTGGGTGTGATATTCAGTTTTCTCACAGAATTGTCCTGCTTTTTCATTCCAAATATTAATTGTAAGCAGGAACACTTCACTTTTGTGGTTTTTTTTTTTTCTCCTTGGACCAAGGAGGGAAACGTCTACATATAAAAATCGCTCATTTTTTAACCCCTGGGATCACTGTAACATCATAATCAAAGCAGAACTGCTCTTCTTTTATACCTTGAACTTTTCCAGGAGGGTTAAATGTCATCACATCAGTCCCAAAGAAAGGGGAAAAGCAAACAGAAGAGACCAGAGAGAGACAAAAAAACCACAAATGATGCACTGGGAAGCATCTGGAGAAGGAGCAGAACTCTCACACCCAGCGGCTGGAAACAGAAACACTGAGAAATTGGATTTAATAACAGCTTCTTGAAAACAACCAGTGGTTTTGTGTTAATTAATGGGAACAAATCTAGGAATTTCTTCAAATACATGGCCAAAACGATGTCAAAAATGGAATAAAAATGGAATAATTCAGCTGCAGGGGGAGTCCAACCTGCCAGTGGTTCAGTCTGCCCTGGGGCTGAAGAGTTTGCTGAACTGGGCTGAAACTTTGAGGGCTGAAACTGGGATATCTGATTTAAAAACTGATGGATGTTTTGGATCCTAGATTAAATAAATAAATACATACATACATACAACCACAAAAATAAACACCAAAAAAAAACAGAACAAGACAAAACCAAACCAAAAACAAACAAAAAAACCCCACCCCAACCAACAAACCAAAGAAA
>NW_020960729.1:0-3389 GCF_003031625.1 Empidonax traillii | reverse complement strand
GACAAAACCAAACCAAAAACAAACAAAAAAACCCCACCCCAACCAACAAACCAAAGAAAACACACACCCCCCCCCCCCCCCAAAAACGAAGAATGTTAAATGAAATCAAAGACATTTCTTGGGTTAAGCCCTGTGCCTTTATCTCAGAGTATTATCAGTTATAGAAACTCAGACTGAAAAATTGCAAAAATTGTTGTGTTAAAAAAAAAAATGCAAAGAAAAATAATTAAAAAAAATATAAATCCAAAAGGGTTTCTGAATTCCTTCAGAGTGGAGATAAAACACTGCAGGTTTCTGCATCTTCATTTAGTGCAGCTCCCCCAAGAGTTAGAGATGTTGATTTTTAATTCCATTATTAGTTTGCTTAATAATAATAAAAAAAACCCCTGCAATTAAACCCTGATCTCCCTCCAAAAAGTACAACTTTATTTAGAAATGCTGCCAGAATGCAACCATTTCCTCCATCACCGCCAGTGACAACACAATTGACACAACCCCGAGCGAAAGGATCTGTCCCTCTCGGCTCCAGTAGCTGCAGGCTCGCAATTTCCCCCAAATTATAAGGTTCCCTCTGAGTACTTTTTGTAACAGAGTGGAGAGGAAAAAAAAAAAGTCACGTAGAAAACAAAGTTTTGTATCGGGGATAAAAGATCCAATCAACCCTCCCCCATCGAGCCCACAATGAGGGTGATTTACAGGAGGCATCGACGCTTGATTTGGGCTTCACTCCTCAATTGCCGTCTCAGAGCAGGAGTCTGCAGCCTGAAAACACTCTTTGAGGAGAGAGAGCGGATTAAAAAGTTTAGAACAACTCGAGAGAGTCGCCTCTCTTTTTATTTTTTTTTCTGGAAATAGTTGGTTTAATTTGTTGGAGGTGACACAAGAACTATTTCAGGTGTTCTGATGATTTTTTAAAAAATCTTTCTGGAATAAAAATTCAAGTTTCAGCAGAAGCTGTGACATAAAAACCTCTACACCACGACCAGAATGGATTGTTTTCATCGCTGTGGGTGTCTGTGCACGGTATTTACCCCACTTTTTAATTATTTTTTTTTAAGCAGGGCAGGATTTAGTAAATCCCCTGAAAGATAAAGGCTAAACCAGCTATTTAAACTAAACCAATTGTCTAAAAATCAAGGTAGGGGGACATTCACCTGCCTTTGAGTCTCCTTATTTGGGATCCATCACCCATCTGGAATTCTCCATCAGGTCTGGAGAGAGCCTCAATAACAGCTTAGATTGGCAACCTGGATTCTAAACGTCCATAAAAGACATGTGGGCTTGGGATAAAAGCAATTTATTGTTGATCCTGACACGACAGGTGCTCAACAGACATCCCATTTACTCCTTTTTTTTTTAGGAATATTCCTGTCCCCCCCTGAAGGGAGGGGGATGCTCTTCAAAGAGCTGTGGTGTCTCCTCATGGGGGAGGTTGGATCTTGTCCTTGGAAAACCCACCAGCTGAAGAGCAAAAAGCCCTGGGAATATTCCCCCTTCCCAAACTGCATCCTGGCTTTGCCTGAGAACCCAGAGCTGGAAGCAAAAGGAGAGGAGGGAAAGTTTTCTCTCTTCCCATGGGAATTGTCTAAAGAGGAGTAGCTTTGACCAGGAAAGCTCCTGCTGATGCCACAAGCTGGGAAACAGGAGAGCCTGAGGTGGTTCCCGCTGTTCCCTCCCTCTCTGAGGAGGGACAGCTGAACTGTGTCAGTGCAGGGGCTGAAATTCATCACCCAGGGCAGTCGAATTGCTGAAAGTTTGGGTTCAGTTCCCTTCAGTTGTGTGGAAATCAGCTGGATCCTCAGAAGACACTGCAGGATTAGAAGACCCGAGTCTAAACCCCACGTCCCAACTACAATATTTGAAAACCAGGATTTGCAGCCTCATTTCCAACAAATTCCATGTCAAATGTCACTATTATGTCTTTTGAAAAATCCATCTGCCTTTAAGCATCTGCCTCTTCATCGGCCTGTGGTCCCTCAAGAGCTGAGTCAGAGAAACTTCAATCAGAAGGTTGAACGTTTCTTAAAAGAAATTATTAAATCCAGCCTTCTATCTCATGGGTTTCAGCAACCTGTAAAAAAAGAGACATTATATTATGTCCCTGTCTCTTAAGGGAGCTGTCAAGATTTAAAAAAAAAAAAAGATTGAAATGCTCTGATCTCTCAATAACAGGGTCAGAATCAGATAAAGAAGAACTGCCAGTGCTGATTGTGTGGATATCCCAGCCTGTCTCTAGAGATCCTGCAAGTATTTTCCCAGTGGGACTTTCAGGAAATAGAAAAATCAATCCAGTCAGATCAAACTGAGCTTGGGTTGCCTGGGTAAGTGCCAATATCAGCACCAAGATTAAAATGAAAGGCAAAACAAAATAGAAAAAGAATGTGTTGCTTCTACCTTGGAAGACTAAAAAGCCACAATGAAAGGGAAATAAAGGTAAATTCTGTTTAAAAAGCCAGGCCTGAAGGTCTGACAAGTTTGCTTATTTTTGGAAAATGGATTTGAAATAGAAATAACAAGGTTTAGATGTTAGAAAGGAGTTCTCTCCTGTGAGGGTGGGGAGTTCCTGGCACAGGTTGTGCCCAGAGAAGCTGTGGCTGCCCCAGCCCTGGAAGTGTCCAAGGCCAGGTTGGAATAACCTGGGCTATGGAAAATGTCAGATTTCCAAGCCTTCTTTCATCTTCACCAACAGAATCCTCACCTGTGACCGTCAATATTTTCACTTACAGCGCCAAAACAATCCATCCATGTGTAAATATTTCTAACAACTCTCAGAAAAAAAATAAAAATAACAACTGCACTGTGGAAACACCAACATTTCTCCCCAAGTGCCTCTATTTACCTCCTAGATTGAAACCCACAATTCCTTCCTGAAATGAGGGTGCAAACCACTAACATATTTCCCACAGAATGTTCCAGGTTCTACACCCCCCCAACCAGCATCCACGAGGGGAAAATACAAAATACACAAAAATATAAAGGTCAGGGCGGATCTTTTTGGTCAACAGGTGTTACAAACCCCCCTGAGAAACCTGCAATAACCCAGTGCCAGTGGTCAAACACCACTGAGTCAGCTCAGTCACAAATCTCAGCTTTGTGTACACTTAAAAAAGGAGAAAATCTGAGTAAAGAACTCACAAAGAAAAAACCCAAACAAATAAACCCTGTGTGATCAGCTGTTCGTTATTTCTCCTGATCCAACCAGCCGATTTTTTTAGTGCTGGCAAGCCAATCATTACAGGTGCAAATTGGAATTCATCAGCGCACAGGTCGTGGGGTTTTTTGGCATTTAGCAAGGAGAGGTTGGGAGGTGGGGAGGGAGGATTGCAGGGAGGGAAAATGGGCATTATTACAGCTGCAGGTTGGGGCAGAATGATGAGAATTAACCCCAT
>NW_020960728.1:6494-7927 GCF_003031625.1 Empidonax traillii | reverse complement strand
AAAAAAAAAAAAAAAAAAAAAAAGGCAGCTTTATGGGGAATTTTGGGACAAATTCCTCCTCTTATTGCCATAAAATCAACTTGTTTGAGGCTGGGCAGACCCAAAACTCCTGGGTTTATCCCTAACAACTCCTCTATTTTATAGGAAAGTTGGGATTGGATTAAACTGGTGGGATTTGTTTTCCCTTTTGCTGCTTCCTGCTTCCTCCCCAGGCTCCAAGGCGGAAGCTCTGAGGAGGTTGATGGTGGGGGGGCTGTCACAGGGCCCCCCCCCAAATCTGCTGCCTTGGGCTTTACAACTCTATTTTTAACCCATTTATTTTATCCTCTGGCTTGGAAGGACTTTTGGGATACAACCTTGAAGAACTTTCGGGATACAACTCACCTCACGGATCAAGGGAATGAATAATCCCTTTAAAAGCAAAATAATAATAATATTAAAATATTAAGATAATGATATTTTAAAGTGGCCCAGGAGAGAATTCCAATTTTTTTTTTTTTTCACTCCAGAATGGAGGATTTTGGGGATGCTGTTGCCTCATGGAACAATTAATAATTCCTCTAAAATAATATTAAAGGTGTCCCAGAATGGAATTTCAACTTTGTTTTACTCCAGTGCAGAAGGATTGGGAGGGGTTTTGGGGATGCTGGTTGTCTCAGGAATCAAGGGAATTAATAATTCCTTTAAAACCAAATTAGTCATGTTCTGGGGGGAAGAAAGGTCCCAGGAGGACATCTCAGTGTTTTTTTTTACTCCAGCATGGAGGATTTTGGGATGCTTCCTCCTCATGGAACAAGGAAACTATTAATTCCCTAAAAATAATATTTTTTTAAAAAGTGTCCCAGGAGGGACTTCCAGTGTTTTTTTTCACTCATCCATGGAGGATTTTGGGATGCTGCTGCCTCGTGGAACCAGAAAAATGAACAATTCCTTAAATAATCAAAATAATATTTAAAAAAAAAACGTGTCCTAGGAAGGAATTTTGGGGAAAATCCACCTTACAAAGACCCCACAAAAAAAACATTCCAGGAGGATTTAAGGAGCGTCCCAGCAGCTGCTCCTGCAAGGTGCAGTCCTGGGATGGACAGGGGAATACAGGGATGGGATAGAGCCCCTCGCACACCCATTTCTACATTCCTGGGAATGAGGAGGGCACAGGGATAACACGGCTGGAGCTGCTTCCCAGCCTGGGGAAAACTCCCTACCCCCACCAAAAACCTGGAAAAACCCCCTGCAAACCCACGGGAGGGGATTTGCAGCCGGAGAATTGGGCGGGGGGGGGGACAGCGGCCCCGGGGGGATTTAGGGGGAATTTGGGAGCGATTTAGGGGGAATTTGGGATGCTGGAGAGCGCGGGGTGGGGGGATGGGAAGCGGCGGCGAAGCGGCAGAATCTGATTTTTTATTTATTTAGTTCCTTGCTTAAAGGTCATC
>NW_020960728.1:0-4025 GCF_003031625.1 Empidonax traillii | reverse complement strand
CGTGCTCGCGTGCACGTGCGCGGTGGCGGGGTGGGGGGGAGAGTGTTTACACGCGCGGGGGGCGCGGGAGTGCGAGAGTGGACGAGCGTGGGAGTGAATGAGTGTGGGAATGAATGAGTGTGAGTGCGAGAGCGTGAATGAGTGTGCGAGAGTGTGAATGAGTGTGCGAACGTGTGTGAGTGAGAGCGCGCGCAAATGAGCGTGTGCGCGCGTGTGTCTGCGCGTGGGCACGCGTGAGTGTGCAAGGGGCCAGGTGGATGCACCCGTGAGTGTGCAAGCGCAGCCGTGCCTGTGCTCACACGCGCGTGACTCTGGGTGGGCACGCGTGAGTGTGCAAGGGGACCTCGTGCTTGTGACACGTGTGACAGTCCAGGGTGTGCACGCGTGAGTGTGCAAGGGGCACGTGTGTGGTTGTACATGTGTGAGTGTGCAAGCACACGTGTGCTGGCGTTTGCACGAGTGTGAGTGTGCAAGGGATGAGCGTGCAAGGGTTTGTTCACCTGTTCACACGTGTGTGTGCACAAAACACGTATCAAAATGCACCCTAAAAAAGCACAAATATTGGAAAAAAAAAAAGCACAGAAAAGACACAAAATGGAAAGAAATCGCACAAAAGATATAAAAAATGGGAAAGAAAATTAAAAAAAACCACCTTGAATAAAAGCTGCGCAGAAATTGAGGAGAAAAGGGGGGAATAAAAAAGGGGGGAAGGAATAATAAAGCACAAAAATGTATAGGAGTTTTAAAAAGGGGGAAAGAAAGAAAAAATGCAAATTATTGCACGAATAGTATTTTGAAAAATGCAAGAGGGGGAAAAGAGCAAAAATTTTGCACCTAAATGTAGGAAAAAAATGGAGGGGAAAGGAAAAAATCGCAAAAATTAAGAAAAGGGGGGGAAAAAGGCAAAAATGCACCAAAAAAGGGGCAAAACTCGAAAGTACTAAAAAAGCAAAAATTGGGCCAATTTAAAAAAAAATATTAATTTTCATTCCTAAATCTGCCAGACTTTGCCCCAAATTTGGCCATCCCAGGCAATTCCTCACCTGTACATTCCATTAAATATCCATGGGATCCATCCCAGCCCCCTTTTCCACCCGGTTTTGCCCATCCCAAGGGAGCCGCGTTGGGTTTTGCCGACTCGGCAATTCCCGGCGGGACCCTCCCGGCGCCGCGGGAATGCTGATGGAGGGAAACGGCCGGAGCGGGATAATCCCGGCGGGGCCGAGGGGCTCGAGGGGATTTAGGGGGATTTGCTCCGGGGAAAAGGGTTAAAACAACACGGACAGGGGGAGGAGGGGGAGGCCGGAGGCCACGGGGATGGGCCCAGGGAATCAGGGATGGGCTCTGGGAAACAGGGAATGGGCTCAGGGATGTGAGTGTGTCCGGGATCCAGGACACTGGGATGGGTTCAGGGAGAGGAGTTGTGTCCAAGACAGAGGACACAGGGATGGGCGATGACAAAGGATCTCAGGGATGGGCTCGGCCTCTCCATGGGATTTGAGTTGTGGTGGAGAGCCAGGGCCACGGGAATGGGCTCAGGGGACAGGGAGCACAGGGATGGGCTCAGCTTGTCCATGGGATCCCTTGAGTGTTGAGGATTGAGGCCACAGGGGTGGGCTCAGGGATTCGAGGGGTGTCCAGGGCACGGGGATGGGCTCAGTCTCTCCATCCTCACCCTCTTCCCCGCACAGATTCCATCTCCGACTCCTGACACACACACACACACACATCCCCCACCCCCACCACGTGGCAGTCGGGATCTCTCCCAGCGTCATTCCCAGCAGACGAGGAAATCCGGGCTCCCAGATAGATCCCTGCCCCACATCAGTCACCTCGTGATTGTCACTGTCGGGACGAGCACTTTGTCACATCAGCCCGTGGTGACGAGCTCCTTATCTCCTGGCCCCTCCCATCCCATCCCAGGTCCCACCCTCGGGAACACCAGGAACACCAGGGACACGGACATTCCCACTAACAGGATTTGGGGAGGGCAGTTCAGGCACAGCTCCCATTTTTTCCCGGCAAAGTCCAGGCTGGGATCACCTTTCCAGGGATGTTTAATGTTTGCAGGGATGACAAAACCAGCATCGCTGGATGGAACAGGGAAGGGAGCTTGGCTTTGCTGGGACTCATGAGCCAAAAATCCTGGATTATCCCTGAAAAATAAGGGAAAACTTAAGGAGTTGAACCCCAGTGCTGAGCATCCTTGGGATGGAATTAATTCACTCCAGGGGGGAATTTGTTTTAACATTCCCAGTGTCCTGTGATGTGTTTGAGCCCCAAGGAACTTTAAAATAATTCCCTGAGCCAAAAGTTGGGGTTTTCCCCTTTCAAAGTCCAGTCAAAAATCTTAAAAGAAATGGGATTTCCAGAGCTCCACTATCCCAATTCCTCCCAGTTCCTAAAAAATCATGGAAAAATGTGCAGGAGCGTGTAATTCCAGTCCCACAACCCCAGCCCCAACAGCTGGACCAACATCTGCCCGGACACACTCCCGGTGATCCCGCCAGCATTCCATGAACTGGGTCAATCCAGGGTGTTTTTTCTTGGTGTTGAGGCTCTTTGAAGGTGTGGGATGAGCCAGGGTAGGATCAGCTGAAAAAACATCAGCCCTGGTGACGAAACTGGGGATAAAGTCCATCCGGAACTGGGATTTGTCACCAGAGTGGGTTGGGCACAACTTCCACTGGGATTTCAGTCCCAAAACTCCCTGCCTTGGCTTTTCCACTGGGATTCTGTGCTGCTCCCAGAATCCAGGCAATGTTCCTGGAGCCTTCCTGGAGTCACTGGGATCAACCCCATCAATCCCAGAGACACCGAAGCTCCCTTAATATCTGGATTTAACAGCTGGATCTCCTTGGATTTCACTTTTTATCCTTAAACCTGGATTAGTTAAACCTCAGGATTGGTTAGGCCGGGATTAAAGTGCATTAAACCCCCCAGCCCTTGGGTTAGAGCAAGCTGGAGAAATGCTCTCCATCCCAAAAAAAGCAGGAACACCAATCCAAATCCAAGCAATTATTACAATTTCATGTATCCCAATTAATAAATCAAAAGTTTTCCAGCCCAGGCAGTGACTTCCTTGTCCTGAACCGCCCTGGTTTTGTTGGCTTTTATGACCATTAAACAGGGAAACAAAGGGAATTTCTGGTTTATCCGTGGAAAGGGGGGGAATTACCCCGCAGCTCCAGCTCTTCCCAAGGCGGGTTTGGCATTTCATCCCTCGTTTTGCATTTTTAGGGCACCACGACGTGGATGAAAACATGGGGAGAAAAGAGGTCGGGGCTAAAAATAACCCGTGAGTCACAGCAGGAGCTGGGAGTGTCAAACCGAGGGAGCTGGAGCTGAAATCCATGGGAAAAGGATGGGGGGGAAAAATCCCTTTTCCCTTCTTTCATGCCCGAGGATTCCCAGTCCTTCTCCAGGAAGAAAGAAAAAGATGAATATAAAGATCATTTATACATATATATATATATAGGCATATAATCCTGGTTTTTCCATTTCATAAAACCTCCTTGGATTTCCCCAAATGGCCAAAATAGCAGAAAAAAGGATTTTTTTCCCCCTTTCCCATAATATTATAATGCAATAATTCCCATGTGCCAGTGTTTTGGTTTTTTTTTTCCTCTTGGGAAGCTGTGGAGCTTTAGGACAGTAATTAATTGTTAGTGATAATGAGCAAATAATGGCATTTACAGGGATGATCTTTGTTTGGGTAATTTTGGGATTAATTCCGGGATTTTATCTCACCTGGTTCTCATGGAGTGGAGGATCCCACAGGGGGAATTTTTTGGGGGGAGTTGCTGAGTTTTTGGGATTCAGCTCCTGGGGTTTTCTTCACCTGGGGAGGAAAAAGGTGGAACAGGGAGAAAGAAATAAAATAGGGAGAAAAAAAAAGAGATGGATTATGGAGGAAAAGGGTGAAACAGGGAGAATAAGGTGGAATAGGGAGAAAAAGGGTGGATAAGGGTGAAAAAGAGTGGATTGACTTTAAAAAAAGTTGGATTAGGGATAAAAAAAGGTGG
>NW_020960727.1:16992-19515 GCF_003031625.1 Empidonax traillii | reverse complement strand
TTGGAATCGAGGAATGACCTTGCACAGGTGCAATTATCCTACTTGTGTTCTTACAACTTTACAGCTGTGCTGTCTTACAAATTAAAAGACTCTTCAGAGGTAGATTCTGTACTTTATTAGATGGTGGAGTGGTTAAAAATTAGGTTTCCTGCTTTTCTTCCCTCTGGTGCTCCGTATTTTCCTGGTTTTCTGGGTGGAGTCACAGGAGATTAAACTTCAGAGCACGTTCATCTGGATAGCTATGAATGAAAACCACAAAAACTAAATGTAAAATGGGAAGGTGACCTTGGAATTCCTGTTCTGGGTTGTCTGAATGTCCAACTTTAAGGAGGTTCAGGGGGAACCTTCTGATTGCTCTTTAAAACCCCCAGACAGGAGGGGGGAGCTGGGGGGGGTCGGGCTCTGCTCCCAGGGAACAGGGACAGGAGGAGAGGGAACGGCCTCAGGCTGTGCCAGGGGAGGGGCAGGTGGGACATCAGCAGGAATTTCCTCATGGAAAGGGTGGTCAGGTACTGGCAGGGGCTGCCCAGGGAGGTTTGGAGTGCCCAGCCCTGCAGGTGTCCAAGGCAGGCCTGGCCGTGGCACTCAGTGCTCTGGGCTGGGGGACAAGGTGGGGATGGGGCACAGGGGGGATCCATGACCTTGGAGCTCTTTTCCAACCCCAGTGATTCTAAACAAGAGGAGTTGAGGGGAACATCAGTGAGTTAAGAGAGTGCTGAAACGTTTGCTGTTTTGATGCCATTTCTCCCATTTCCCTGTTTTTTGTGGTCTCTGTGAAGGCAGGAAGCGCTCGGGCCAGACCGAGCTCTGACTCCTGTCACTGGGAATATCACTCACCTGGGAATATCCTACCCCTTTGCTCAGCAATGCATGGCAAAGGCATCAAACACCTGAAAAGTTATGCTTTATCTACTTGTTTTAGGTAAAAAGAGGGTCATGGGCTTGAGTTGACACCGGGGTCGTTCAAAAGGGTGAAGGCGTAGAGCGATTCAAAGGCTCGTTTTGGGGTCCCAGCACCCTTTTACCCCAGGCAGATGATGCAACACTCATTATTTCCCTGCCTGGTTGTTGTGGAGAGAAACCTGGGCTTGGAAAACATTGAACCCCTTGGCTGAGCTCCCTCCTGGGAGCTCCATCGACGCACCCGAGCCCACCGGGACGGGGGAGCGGAAGGCGAAATCCCAGGCACGGAAAGGGTGTGAGGGGAAGCTGAGCAGCAAATCCCCTTCTCCAGCACCACCAGCCCAGCCAGAAACCAGATCCCAGGCCCTGAGCCACTGGGGCCACCCAGAGACTCGTCTAAATTTCAGGCCCTTTCCCCCGGTGGTGACGTAACTCCGAACTTCTCCAGAGCCCCGAAATTCATGACTCAGCGTCTCGTTTCAGCTCCCCCCCCCCCCCAAGTCGTGTGATGGGCTTTGTTCACCATCCAGCGGGGCTTTCTGGGGGCTGGGGAGGGAGGATGAGGGGCTCTGGCTCTTGTTGCTGTCAAATCCACCTCAAACACCTAAACCAAGGTCGGATTTGGGAACAGCACAGGTCGGGCTCCCCCAGGATCGAGTGACAACCTTTGCACGCTCGGGGCGGGCGAGGAAACGACGAGGGAAAAGGGGAAACGAAAACAAGCAGAGGAAAAAATCCCACATAAAAATAGGGAGAACGTCCGTGCAGTGGAGCTTATGATTCAGCCTTCTAACCACAGCTTCGAGGTCCCACTTGGAGCAGGATGTGACTTCATGCTCTTGTGGGGACCTTCTACCTAAAGGGGTGAGCGCATCCTTCTGAACCCTCTGGGTCTAATTCTACTCTGAGAGGAGAAATCCCTGTGTCTTTCCCCTCTCCACTGGACGTGCAAATTCCCAGCACAAAAATATGTGTCGTCTCCTGCTCTTCTCTATCATCCCTGGCAGCCCCCAGAGCCAGCAGGGAGGCTGCTCCCCCACTTGACCATTGTCAACAGTGAAGGATCCAGTGGTGGCACCTGGAAGTGTTCCTGAAGTGTCCCAGAGCAAGCACATTGTCACTGCAGCATCAGGGGATGAACTTCAGCTCTTGGGGAGGTTCTTGGAACCTCAGCTGGGAATCAGTTGCTGGTTAAGCCTCTTCAGAATAATTGTTTGCTGTTGCTCAAGAAGAGTTGAAGCCCCCCCTGGCCCCACCTTTGCAGCCCAAATTGTGCCCAGGTGCCCATGTACCCAATGGCATCTTGGACTGTAGCAACAATTGTGTGATCAACAGGAGCAGGGGAGGGATTGTGCCTCTGTCCTCGGCACTGGTGAGGCCACACCTCAAATCCCGTGTCCAGTTTGGATCCATCACTTCCAAAAGGACATGGAGGGGCTGGAGCGTGTCCAGGGAAGGGAATGGAGATGGGAAAGGTTTTGGAGAACATGTCCTGTGAGGAGCAGCTGAGGGAGCTGGGGGGGTTCATCTGGAGCAGAGGAGGCTCAGGGGGGACCTCATTGCTCTCTGCAACTCCCTGACAGGAGGGGGCAGGGAGGGGGGGTCGGGCTCTGCTGCCAC